>NW_004949101.1:17185815-17195068 GCF_000317375.1 Microtus ochrogaster | reverse complement strand
GAGCGTGGACTGCCCACGACTTTGGGTGCGGGATTAGCCAATGTTAGAAAGTTCGCACTCCAAGCTTTCCCGTCCCTTCTCCAGAGATAGAGACAGACACCAGGATGCATTTTTAAAAGTTTATTTTCCATGCAACGGGGGCGAGGCGTGGTGGCGACGGTTCAGTAGACCCGGGGCTTGGCAGAATCCACGGACTCCCGCGTCCCGGCCATCTGCAGCAGGCGGAGCAGCAGGGCTCGGGCGGGCCCGTCCAGCTGCGTGCCGTTGTTCGGTTCGCGAGCGCGGGTGAGGCGGAGAAAATCCTCGCGGCACTCGGGATCGGTCACGCAGCTCTCTGAAGAAAAGGCTCTGTGAGCGCAGGCGCCCTGGAGTGGGCGCAGCTCCCAGGTCGCAGTTCCAACGCTGCCCTCCCACCGCGACTCCCCACCCCCATCCCCGCCACGTTCCAGTTCTAGCCCCTCTTCGTTTTCACCCTCCAACTCTGTGTCCCTGCCCCCACCTCGCGTCCCCATCCCCAATCCCCTTCCTAATGCTCCCCCCATTCACCCTCCCAAACCACCCCTACCTCGCGCCCCAGGCCCAGCTCCCCACTAACGCCCCCTCCACCCTCACACACCCCCTGTGTCCTCCTCCCCGCCAGCTCGGCCTCGTGCGCACCATCGCTGCAGCAGATGCCCGCGGCGGCGCAGCGGCCCCCGCTCCCGCACGGCTTCTGGCCCGACTGGCAGGGCGAGGGCAGGTAGTTCTCCTCCTGGCAGCGCAGCGCCTCGGCGGTGCCCACGAAGCAGCCCAGCTCGTCTGCGCAGCAGATGTTGGGTCCGAAGCAGCGGCCTTGGTCGCCGGGGCCACAGGGGAGGCACTGCGGGGAAGGACGTTAGTGGGCAGCGGTGGGGACCCAGGGCCACCCTACTGCTGTCCCGGTCTCGCCCTGCAGGGGCCCTGGCGCTCTCCAGGCCGAAACAACAGCCAAGGGCAGGAGAGGAAATCTAAAATGCTAGGTTATCAGGGGGAATCAGTTCTCACTAGGAGTTCAAAACCCTCACCTGGGTTGGCTGAGTGTGCCCTGGGCTGCAGTACTTGGGGACCTTGCTCAGCTCTGAGAGGTCATTGGTGTGCAGCAAGGCTTCAGAGGCTTCCTTCTCTGACATTCAGTGGTCCTCCGGTCCCCTCCCTCACCCCCCACGGAGCAGTCCTGCTTCTTAGGAGTACAACATTCATGCCCTTTCTCTCATTTTCTGGCCTTGCTCTTACTCCGGCCCTAAGCTGATGGGCCTCACCTGAGCCTTAACCTCCTGCCAACCTATTATGCCCTATTGGGTGGGGGGCAGGGACCAAATTAGAGCGATGTGTGCATAGGAACCTGGTGCCTCAAGCTTCCCGAGGAACTCTGCAAACGGAAGGTGGACTTGGGGGAGCTGCCTATCTGCCTACTCCTGCTTGTTCAACAACTCAAAATCGAGCCACCCGTGGCCTGGACAAAACCGAACCTGGCAGCTGGATGCCCTTGACCTCAGCTGGACATGCAGACAAGAGATTTGGGCAAGAGGTTGGGGTTAGTTATGGGACATATGCCACTCAGGCATGCACGGAGCCATGGCCGTCTTCTTACGGACAGGAAGAAATTGGCACTGGTGGCTAGAAAAGGAGCTATGAGGGGCTGAGCTGGGTGGGAAAGACCTTAACTTCAGGCTAGAACAGAGCTTTGTATAGTCCTGATGAGCTGACACACGTCCCCTCCCCCAGATGTGCAGAGGCCTGACCACCCAGTTCCACCTGCTCCCATCCCAAGCCCAGTTAGTTGTTAGGCGCTCATTTTCTGGCATACCCCCCAGATGGAGACAGTGTCTGTTATGTGGCTTCCCTGGCACCTGGTCCCCTTTAGCCCATGTGAGTAGTCGATCCCCTGTGCTCTCTCGCCTCCTTCCAGGAACCTCCCCTAAAGTCCCACTTCTCTGACCATTTGCTTCCCTCTCCTAGCCCGAGAACCATTCCGAGGGCACTGTCGGCTGCCGTGAAATGGACCACAGTGGTACCTGTCTCAGCTCCATGTCAGGCATGGCCCTCTTGCCGCCTCTCGGGCAGTTCTGGAAGTAGCAGGCAGAGGTGAAGGCCAGCAGGCTCAGGAAACACGCAGACAGCGTAGAGTTGAGCATCCTGGCGAGCATAGGTGGGCAGTGTGCGGTGCTGCTCTCCTGGCTCTGCTCTGCTGCCTTGGCGGGCTGTCTATTTATGTCTGCAGGTGTTCCCTAGGAGGCGACAACGTGGCTGCTAACCCCCTCCCTGGTGGCTCCCCAGGAGCCCACAGCTGACAGGTCCCAAGCTGTCAGCAGTGATTCAGGCATCTGGGGACACACGTGGGCCTGTCTGTGCGGAGCATGTTGGAGGAAGGGGCAGGCCAGCAGGCTGTCATTGGCCACAGTGAGACAGGAGAAACAGTTCCAGGGACTGCTGCTGTACTGTCTGGGAGGTGAGCTGACTCGAGGGTCACCTGGAAATCATCTGAGCATCCTAGCTGCTCTCAACAAGTGGAGGGGTCAACAGGCCCCATCCAGAAAGGGCCATCGTGTTTGGAGCAGGGTCAGGACCAGGAGGGGTGGGGCAGGCTTGTTAGTTGTGGGGTGGGATGAGCAAGAGGAACCACACATACCAGGTGAGCTTTCCAAAGGACATTCCCAATCGCAGCCTCACTGGCCAACAGTCACAGTCATGACATCAAGGGCAGCGCACAGATTCAAATGTCAGCTCGATGTGGCTGGCTTCAGGATGCCCAGGATGTTTCTACCCCATGCATGCCCCTATAGAGCCAGGTGTGGGGACTCAGGCTCTGAGAATGGGAGTCTTGGGGACAGTGCCTCTCTGGTCCCCACTAAGGACATGAATTAGGATGCTATTATGGGGAAGGAGAACTCCAGGCTCAGTCATGTGCAGAGATCTAGCTTCTCAGGCCTGTGGTCTGAGCTACTTTGTGAAACTAAAGTAGGAAGGTCAAAAGTTCCAGGCCAGACTGGGTAACTTAGTGAGACCCTTTCTCAATGAATAAAAAGAAGACTGGGCGGTGGTGCCGCATGCCTTTAATCCCAGTTCTCAGGAGACAGAGGTAGATGGAGCTCTGTAAGTTCTAGGCTAGTCTGGTCTACAGAGAGAATTCCAGGACAGCCAAGGCTACACGGAGAAACCCTGTCTCAAAAAAACAAAAAATAAACAAATTAATACATAGAAGGAAGCTGGACTGTGGTTGCTCATGCCTTTGATCCCAGCATTCTGGGAGGCAGAGGCAGGTGGATCTCTGTCAGTTCCAGACCTCCCAGGGCTTCATAGTGAGATCCTGTCTCAAAGAAAGAAAAGATGGGCTGGAGAGATGGCTCAGAGGTTAAGAGCATTGCCTGCTCTTCCAAAGGTCCTGAGTTCAATTCCCAGCAACCACATGGTGGCTCACAACCATCTGTAATGAGGTCTAGTGCCCTCTTCTGGTCTGCAGGCATGCACACAGACAGAATATTGTATACATAATAAATAAAAAAAAAGAAAGGAGGGAGGGAGAGAGAGAAAGAGAGAGAGAGAGAGAGAGAGAGAGAGAGAGAGAGCAGAAGGCTGAGGCTATAGCTCTGAAATAGTCCTGGGTGAAATCCCCAGAACTAACAAGAGAAAACAGCTGTGGAGAGAGACCCATGCCCCTAGACTGGTGCCATCTCAGGCCTAAGGCAGAAGTGAAAATGGGCTGTTGTTCTGCAGGAGGAAGTGGGAGGAACCACAGTCAGACAGATCCAGCCTGGAGGAAGCAGGTTAGCTCCTGACTTCAGGTTGTAAATCATTTGTTTCTTTGGCAGTCTAATGCAGTCCAGACTGACCTTGAACCTACTATGTAGCAGAAGCTGACTTTGAGCTCTTAGTCTCTCTGGCTCCAGCTCTCGAGTGCTAGGACTAAAGGCATGTACCACCACACTCTGCTTTAGCCTTCACAGCCTCCTTTCCCCGGCCACCAGAAAACCCCTCTGGACTTGGACACAGACCAGCCAGCCCATTGCCTCTGGACTGTGTGCACAGGCCTGGACCTTCCAGCTCCTATAGGCTCCAGCTACCTCTCCTGGGTATACCAGTGTGCTTCAGAGGAGCTCCAGAGGACTGTTTGGCCTCTGCCTCACCAAGTACAGTGGGGCCTTGGCTCCCACACTCAGTCTTTTCAGGAATGACTGTTGGCACCCGAGGCCTCTGTAAGAGGCAGCTGATAGGAAGTCAAGTACTTTGGCTTCTGTGTCTCGAAGCTTCCTGATTGGGCAGGTCACTCCCAGCACAAAGTGGTGAAGTAGAGTAACAATGGCATAGGCACAGGTTCTGAGCACTGGGTCACTGACAGTGAAACTCAAGGCAAGTGCTTGTGTCGTGTTGCAGTCATGTTACGCGCCACGGCGCTGTATTACCAATGTCCTCACTAAGAGAGAAGAGACTGTTTTCCAGAGAGAAAACTTCCTTGGCCAGAAGAAACCCTCTTCTGCTTATGGATGAGAATGAGCCTTAGGATAGACTGTTGTCCTGCTCAGTAGTGAGGCAGATGCTGCAGGGGCAGGGAGGGGCAGATGCCTGCTCTGTGGCCTTATTTACCTTCTCTGTGCTTCATTTCCAAATTATCATCTGAAAGCTGATGGGGCCTGATTGAAAGACACAAGTCCAGGGACCAGTCTGGGGGTCTCCAGAGCCTTTGACCAGCCATGTGCACCAGGGATGTCATTCTAAGGCCCCTTGGAGAATGCCATGCTCTGTCCCTGGGCATGGATGCCAAAGGTTCACTAGACCTAATCCCCACCTTCTCAGTATCTCTGCTGGCTACAAAAGGTCCCATGAGCATGCTGGCTCTTCATCTCAGATACCCCACCCCACGTGCGGCATGGACTCCCAAGACACCTCGAACCTTCTATATTTCCCTCATAGCCTGTTTTCCCCAAATAGCTTTTTTTTTTTTTTTTTGGAGACAGGGTCTCATTCTGTATCTCTGGCTGGACTGGAAATCTCTAAGTGGACCAGGCTAGCCTCAAACTCACAGCCTACTCTGCCTTGGGAGTGTTGCCATTAAAGATATGAGTCATTATGTCTGTCCTACTATCTGTCATTCCTGTTCAAGTCAATATTTACTCTGTAACTCCCTCCACTCAGATTCCTGCCCAGACCAGTCTACCGAAACTCCTTTATTATGACCATAAAGTGTGCTGCCATTTTGGCGGGCCCAATCGTGTCTTTATTTAACATGGCCTCTCCCAGCAGAATTTCACACGATGGAGCTGTTGTCCCTTTTTACAGCACACTTCATCTGGCTCCTCTGGCATGCTTTCCTGGATCTTCCAGAAAAATTCTTTCTGCTTCCCTTTCTGGCTTCACGTTGGCTTCTACACGCTGGAACATCCCAAGACCTGGCACCGTGTCCCTTCTCTTCTTCCTAGGGTATTTTTATACTTTCCACAAATGAATGATGTACTAGTTCATGTCTTCATTCTGAGCATCTTTGAACCGCCCAGTGACAGCTCCCATTGGCCTGGAATCTGGCCTTATGACTTTAACACAGTTCGATTTAGCACCTGGTTTGCTTCCAGGGTTCCAATCTGCAGTGGTGTCACGGTTCAAGCCACACCTCCCAAAGCTTAACACTCACTGTCCCGTCTAGAGCATCTCTCACTGTAAATCATGCATGAATCTGTATGTCCATGTAGGTACAGGAGTTCCTAGAATACAGGAGAGGGCATCAGAGTCCTTGGGGCTGGAGTTCCAGGCAGTTGTGAGCCATTGAAATGGGTGCTGGGGACCAAACGCAGTCTTAACCTCTCCAGCCCCTCGTTCCTTTTACTCTTTCCTATCTTGGGTCTGTGTTAATGGGGTCCCAGCTGGTTGATACCTCCTCTACCCTCAAGTTCCTCCCTCTCTCTCTCCCTCTCCACCTGCACCTCTCTCCTTTCTGCGGGGGGGGGGGGGGGGGCATGTGTGTTTGCATTCCTCCTCCAATGAAAGCCCTCGGACATGAAGGACACCATCATCTGTTTTCTGTTTTTATTACTATACTGGGAGCTTTTGCCAAACGGTGGGTTTTTCAGTTCTAGAAAGAATGAAGGGAGGTGGGAAGCCCTGGGGACCAGCCTTAGCTCTCCAGGGCATTGCTGTGTGACCTGGGGCAAGTCAAATTTGTTTTCAAGGTTACTTATTTGATGTCCAACCCCACTTCCTCCCCTACTGTAGACTTGAGACACTGTCCATGTATCCTGGTCTTGCTCTGTCGCTGAATTTGGTCTCGATTCTTTTGTCTTCACCTCCCCCGGCGCTGGGATTTCAGGCGTGTGCCACCCTGCCCAATTTCACTGAGGTCTAAGAAAATCAGGTGAGGTGTTCTAGGTTAGGGCATTCAGTTTTTCTGTCTTGTCTTGTTTGTTTTTCAAGACGGGGGTTTTTCTATGTAGCCTTGGCTGACCTGGAACTCACTCTGTAGACCAGATCCGCCTGCATCTGCCTCCTGAGTGCTGGGATTAAAGGCGTGCGGCACCACCGCTCTGTCTGTCAGTTCGAGGTCAGCCTGATCTGCAGAGAGAGTTCCCAAACAGCCAAGGAGCTGTTACACATAGAGAAACCTTGTCTCAAAAAAAATAAAAATAAAACAACCCTGCTTCAAAGCAAACAATTAAAACAAACAAGCACTTCACTGGTGGGGGCTGGAGAGATGACTCAGCAGTTTCGAGCTCTTCCAGAGGACCTGGGTTTGAGTCAATAGTCAGCAGTCACTGGACCATCTCTCCAGTCAGGCTGTACAGGGTTTTGGTTCATTGTTTTTGCTTTTGGTGTTTTGCTTTTGGGACAGAGTTTCTGTAGCCCTGTCTTGAAACTCACTATGCAGACCAGAACTGGCTTTGAACTTACAGAGACCCTACTGTTTCTGCCTTCCAAATGCTGGGATTAAAAGCTTGTGCCACCATGCCATGTCCTTGTAAAACAGAGTGTATTTATTGCGTGCATTGGTGTCCCTCATGCCTTTAATCCCAGCACTGAGGAAGCAGAGGCAGGCAGATCTCTGAGTTTTAAGTGTACATAGAGAGTTTTAGGACATGCAGGGGCTGTAAAATGAGACTCTGTATAAAAAAAAAAAATTTAAAAAGTTTGCGGCTTCAGCTTCTGCCAACAGAGCTGCAGCAGCTGGGTTGGGCCACATCCCAATCTCCCTGTGGGTTTCTAGGAAGAAACTTTGAGGGTTCAGACACTGTAGCTCATCTCCCTTGTCTCATTAGAGGTGACCTCTCTGAGGCAATCACAGGCAGGAGCGTGTGGGTTTCTAAGAGGAAACTTTGAGGGTTCAGACACGGTACCTCATCTCCATCATCTCATTAGAGGTGACCTCTCTGAGGCAGTCGCACGCAGGAGCGTGTGCCCTGGCATCTCATTTTCCGTGTTGCTCATGGTCTCCTTCCCTCCTGCGTCTCAGGGGCAAAGCTCCCCCGTCTGAGCTCATCCCCCCGAGGGAGGGGGAGGAAGGCAGGTGAAAGGGGTCCTCTCCAGAGGCTCCCAGCTTGTGAGACAGGCTAATTACAGACTTCCTAATTAATGAGCCAAGGGGGTACATTTCATCAGCTGAGTCATAACTAATGTCTGGGTCTCCCTCTGGGCCCAGAGAGAGGGCACCAAGAATCAAGGAGGTTCCTGGGAGGCAAAGGCCAGCTTGGGGCCTGCTATCTGACCCATTTGATTTTCTGCATTTACCCTTCTCATTTTTTTTTGAACTTATTTTTTTAGGTGCATATGTGTCTCTATTTGATGGCAGGTGCCTTGAAGACGTATTGAATCCTGAGGCCGGAGCTACAGGTGTTTGTGAGCCACCTGACATGGGTCCTGGGAAGAGCTGTATGTTCTCTAACCCACCAGGCTGTTACTCCAGGCTCCTGCCCTTCCTCCCCCACCCCCTTTTCAGACTTCTGTATGTCTTTTATGTGTATGAGTGTTTTGCCTGCGCCACATGCGTGCTTGGTGCCCACAGAGAAGGGCCGCAGATCCCCTGGAAGTGGAGTTGGCTGCGGAGCTGTTTCTTCAGCCTTCCCAACCCCCTTTTTGAGACAGAGTCTCACTCTGCAGCCCTGGCTGGCCTGCAATTTGCTATGTAGACCAAGCCGGCTTGGACGTCATAGGGCTCTGCCTGCCTCTGCCTCCAGAGAGCTAGCACAAGAGCCAGTTGCCACTGCGCTGGACAGGCCTTATTAAAGCCCAGTTGGGAGTCACCGTAGTCCAGCCTTCTTTGTCATGGACTGTTTCTGGGATGGCTGTCCCCCAATCTGTCCCCCATCTCTCTCCTTCATGCCATCAAGTTCCACCAGGGCCACACAGGGTTCACTGGGCATCAAGTGACACACACTTCTCCAGTGATGCACTTTCTCTGCCAGACTCAAGCCCACCTCATCAGGATCCTGACACCCCAAAGCCCTAGACGCAGTCTGAGGACCTTCCCACACCCTCCCACTGATGAGTGTGCGGTGGGTGCCCTTCCCTTCACACTGGAGCCAGGAGAAGGCCGACTGTCATGAGGCCTGAAGCCAACTCTGCAGAGGGCCTGTCCGGGGAAGCATCTTTATTCTTTGCACCAAGAGGTGTAATGGGAAAAATCTCAACACTGTTCTGGCAGTGGGTCATGTGATTGCTCTTCTGTGTTTAAAGTCTACTGGGCCTCTGGTTCTTCACGGAGGGTCCTGTAGATCAGTGATTCTCAACCCTTCGGTTGTGACCCCTTTGGGATGAATGATCCTTTCACGGGTCACCTAGGCCCATCAGAAAACACACATTATGATTCAGAACAGCAGCAAAATTAGTTATGATGATGTAGCAATGGAAATAATTTAGGATTGGGGGTCACAACAACATGAAGAACGGTAGCAAAGGGTGGCAGCCTTAGGAAAGCCGAGAACCACACTGCTCTAGACAGCGGGCCAGCGGCCGTCCACCAGATCAGTGTAGGCAGAGCGGGTCGCACTGCCTCACATAACTGAGTCTCATTTTATTCCCCAAACTAGAGTTGATTAAATAATTCATATAAACCATCTAGCACAGAACCAGGACATCACCTCAATACATTCCTCTTCCTGAGTATGTGATGCTGGGAATCAAATCCGGGGAGGTGCCTTCAGCCCTTTTAGCATTTTAATACAAAGTTGTTTCTTCTTTCTTTTTTTTTTAAAAAAAAACCATGGATGCCTCTCAAGGTGTTCATAATTTCCTAAATATATATAAAATCATATATGCC
>NW_004949101.1:17177033-17184091 GCF_000317375.1 Microtus ochrogaster | reverse complement strand
CCCTCTGCCAGTCTCAGTCTCCTCAGATTCACAACTTTTGGGTTGGGTTTTTTTGTTTTATTTGTTGTTGTTTTGAAAGCATTTCTCTGTGTAGCCATGGCTGTCCTGAAACTCACTCTGTAGACCAGGCTAGCCTCGAACTCAGAGATTCACGTGCCTATGCCTTCTGAGTGCTGAGATTAAAGATCAGTGTTACCAAGCCCAGTTGGCATTTTCTGTTTGGTTGGTTTTTTTGTTTGTTTGTTTTGTTTTGTTTTGTTTTGAGATAGGATCTTGTTATGCTGCCCACTCTGATCTTGAATTCAGGGGCTCAGCTGAACCTTCTGCCTCAACATAGGCAGCTGGGGCTATAACCATGCCCTGAGGCAGCAATTCTTTCCATATTTTCCATTAGAATTTTGGGGTTAGAATCTTCGAGGGAAAGTGACTAGGTCATGCATCTACGACTTGGCTAGCCTGTCTCATCCCCTCCCTAGAGCCTAACCCTTTGTGCTCCCTCCAGCAGGACTTAACAGAGCTTGTGAAGGCACCGCTCACCCACAGGCTGGAGTTAAAACACTGCGACTTCATCAGAACCAGTTTGCCTCTCTTTGACAAGTTGCTCATTCTGTTCCTTTAACCATCCTCGCCCTTCCAGTGATTCTCAAACTACTTACTCACATGTTGAAAAGTCCACTAGCTGACTTTTTTTTTCCCTTCTGAGACAGGGTTTCATGTAACCCAGGCTGCCCTCAAATCTGGTATACACTCAAGGGCAACTTTGAACTTCTGATTCTCCTCTCTACTGCCTGACTGCTGGTATTAAGGCCATGTGTCTCCACGTCCAGTTTATGCAGTGCTGGGGATGGAGCCCAGAGCTTCGTGAGTGCTAAGCAAGCAGTCTCCCTCTTTATCGGTGATGTCACCTTTACACTAATTCCTCATACCCAATCGGACCTACTTTGGGAATTCTGTTTCTTTAATCTATCATGGATTAGTTCTTCCAAAGACAGCCAAGCCCGGCTCGGGGCTCCGCTTATTGAGCACACTGCAGTGGACAAAGGGCTGAGCACTAAGCTAAACCAGGCCCCAAACTTCAAGCTTTTCCTGGTGACTCTGGCTGTTCTTCCAGTAACCTTGATAGGAAGATGGAGCAGGAGTTTGTGTACAAAATAGCTTGTACGCATGTTCTATCTACAGCTCTTGGGGCTGGAGAGGTAGCTCGGGGCTTAGATACTCTTCCTCCCAGCACCCACTGTCTGCTGGCTCACAACTCCCTAGAACTCCGGTTCTAGGGGATCTGATGTCCTCTTCTGGCCACCACGGAGTGCATGTGTCTACCCGCACACTTATGCCCATATAATAGCCCTCATATTTTCGGCTGGGGTTGTGGCCTAGTAGTAGCTTACTTGCCTCGTGTGCCTGAGGCCTGGGGTTTGATTGCTTAGCACGGGTGCCCAGTGGGGTTGGCTCCCTTTAGAGAAGTGTTGGAAGACACAACACCAGCATGTTTGGTGGTGACAGTAATGCTGTTTTGTTGCTAGGTGACATCAGCAGCGGGAACAAGCTGTCCCCTCCTCCACCTTCACCCCTCTGGAGATCCTCTCTGCTGGGCAGATGATAAGGGTGGCGCATGGGGTGAACACTTGCCTAGAATGAGACCCTGGGTGTCATCCAAAGAATGGGGTAGGGGGCAGGGGGCAGGCAGAGCCACTTCAGCAGGTGGAGCCCCAGGCGGTGGTCAAGGGTTAGTACAGAGTGGGGTTCAAGCCAGCCTGTACTCTCCCCTCCATTTAGGGGTGTCCTGTCCTAGGAGAAAGGTTTGTATGAGGTGACAGGCAGGCCGGTTTCACTGTTACATCCTGGCCTTGTGCTGTGAGCATGCTGAACTGTGATGGCAGAGCTGGTTCTGTATTCCAACTGTCCAGACCAGGAGCTTACATGAAATGTGGCTTCTCTCTGCAGCACAAGGGCTGGGATACAGGTATGAGCCATGACACCCAGATTCTAAAAGTCAGTAACTGAAGCTGACTGTTCTGAACTGTGTGGCTTTGGCCAGTCCCCAGCCCAGCTCTCCCCAAGAGAAGACGCTGCACGTGCAGGCGGCCTCGAGGCCAGGTGAGAAGACAGCAGGTCTCAATGGGGACAGAGTGGGGAAACCGGGGGGCCAAGCCCTCCTTAATCCCCACAGGAGCTGTGGGAGGCCAGCCCACAGAATCCCCACTCCTACCCCGGTGGCCATCACAATGGCATTCAGGAAGGCGTCACAATGGCACTGGCAGTGGGAGGCTGCTTTCTTTGTCTGCAGACCTAGTTACAGGAACTCCAGCGTCAGAAACCCTGTTTCCTGAGGGAATGGAAAGGAGCCCAGCATTTGAGTGGCCTCAAGATGGAGACCCATAGGAAGAAGTCAAATAGGTGTGGGGCTGGGTGCTCCAAGTCAGCCTCAGGAGCCCAGAACTGCTGGGTCCAGCTGCCCCCCTGCAGGGAGGAGGGGTTCTCTTTGAGCACTGAGCAGCTGCTGGTCTTTTTCCTGGCTGTCTGGTTCTTCTATTTCTTCTGCTTCCAAGACTAATTTGGACAGAGCCTCCCTTCCGCCTGCTCAGGGGGTGGCTGAGGGTCAGAGCCTCGGCCCCACAGGACAGCTGATCAGGCCTCACCTGCTTGCCTAGGGAGTGAAGACCCAGAGCCTATGGTTGCTGTGGCCTGTCACCTCAAGCTGGCCTGCTTCTGGTTCAGAAGACGACAGGGCAGCATGTCTACAGCTGGTCTCCAGCCTCGCACCTCTACTGCCTACATGACCCCATTACCAGGCAAAGACCAGGACAGGAAGGCTGCCTGGTGAAGGCGAAGCTGTGGCTGAGTCTTCTTGGTCAGTGGAGTTGAGCTCTGCATGTTGACTGGGAAGCTATTTTATGCCTGGTCCCAGGTCCAGTCTCTAATGAGAAATAAAACGCCATGGGGCCAAATCACGTATTTCTTTTTATTTTTGTGTCTTTGAGACAGTGTTTGCTACAGAGCCCAGGCTGGCCTTTACGCTTGCACTACACCAGGCTTTCATTCTTGCGTTCTAGGGAAGAAAACCAGAGCTCTGTGGTGCTGGCAAGGGTGGGGGTGGGGGTCAAATCTTGAAGAGAAAAGCTTAATCATATTAAGGGTGTGGGATGGTTCCCCACTGGACTCAGGCTAGGTCCTGCCCACCCCAAAGGCTTTCAGACCTTGTTGTCCAACAGAGCAGGACAGGCACCTCTGGTAGAGCTGCAGAGTTCTTTGGGGGCAGACATAGCTCCCAACACTCACACTGAGGGTAAAGGCTGAGTGAGAAGTGGGCTACTCCGGAGACCATGAGAGGTTGTGGGGAGGTTCTTGCCCCAAGCCATGCCCTCTGTAGTTGTGCGGCTAAGGACAGAGCGCATGGCAGGGCAGCTCAGACGTGGAGTGGCGATGTGCAGACCCTGGTGTCTCACACGAAGGGGCAGCACAGCAGGCACTGGTGGTGTGGTGTGTAGGAGAACGGTGACAATCCCCTACTGGCCACCTCCGTGGAAAAGTCCCCCGGGAACTCTGAAAGCAGATTCCCTAAGCCTCAGGACTGAGCTCTGGGCCACCTGTAGGAATGAAGAACGTGTGGTTCAAGGGGCTGTGATTTATCTCAAAGACATGGTGGAGCATGCCTGCAAGGGGTTGGGGACAGTGTTGGTGACCTGCATAGATAGCCTTCTAAGCTGGAAGCTCTTGACAGTGAACAGACCTGTATGGAATCCTTGTTTTCTTTGGGACTCTGTAAGGTTTCATTTTAAATGGGGGGAAAAATGTACCCTCAGGAGCCAAAGAGGTGGTTCGGAGAGTAGAGGAGACTGCCACAGCGCTAATGACCTGAATTTCAGCTCCGGCGACCACATAGGCTGGGGAGTGAGCCAACTCCTGAACTGTCCTGACGTCTACAGGCACACCATGGCACCCACATGTCCATGCGCATATACACAATTTGTTAAAAACATGGCCTATAAACCAGTATCTTCCTGCAATGGGCTACATAGAGAACAGGAATCTCCTTCAGAGAGTGGCTCCAGGAGCAACCAGACACACTCTGGCACCTGGCCTGATGGAAGCCACTGCCCCTCCCCTGGCACTGACACACCCATGCCAGACAGATCTAAACCACTTCCTGACAGCTGGCAGCAACTGCACATGGCTGTCCTGTCCCGTGTGCCAGGAGGAAGCCTCCGTGAATGTCAACTGCCATTTTATTAAGGCTCCAAGTGTCTGCAGGGGAGGGGGGTACATATGGCTAAGTAATGTGCCCTACCATGGTCTGCTTCTGCGTGACCCTGAGGCAGAGAAGGCTGTATGAGGTCCCAAGTCACAGTCTACTGAGCGCCATCCACAAAACTCCATCAGAAGGTTGTGTGCAGCCAGGTGGTGGTAGTGCACACATTTAATCTCAGCACTTGGGAGGCAGAGGCAGGTGAATCTCTGTGAGTTTGAGGTTAGCCTGGTCTACAGAGCAAGTTCCAGGACAGCCAGGGCTGTTACACAGAGAAACTGGGATACAGACACCATGGGTACCAGGGTAGTGCTGCTGAACAGTCTGGCTCTGGTTGGAGAGTGGCAAAGTAGGCCAGGGAGAACAGGGATGTCCCCCCAGCCCAGCCTATGGCTTTATTATCCTGTGTTGTCTAAGCAGGAGGGGGTGTCCTGTCCCAGCCCCTGTAATACACCATGAGGTGCTAAAACCCGAGAGAATAGGGCCACTGGGATCCTGCTCTTGCTTCCTTCACCTGCAGGTCTCCCACAAAATGGGGCTTCTTCAGTTGAGGCTGGTCCCTCAAAAATGGACCCTCAGCACATCCTGGCTGGCGACTGGCTGCTGGCAGGCTGCACACATCATGGGCTGGGAGCGCTGCTGCTCACTCAGGCAGGGTCGGCACAGGAGGTGGCCACAGCGCAGCTGGTACACAGGCTCCTTCGTGCAGTAGGAGGAAAACGCTCTTTTGCAGGAGGCACACGCTGGACCACAGACACTCCTGGGGTGCTCTGGTGAGTCAGAAGAACAAGGAAGGGTCAGGGGAGGCTGTTCCTCAGTCAGCTGGGAACTGGCATGCCTCCCTTCTGCCATCTTTATCAATCTTGGTGCTATCTATGAATGCTTAAGAACTGGCCTCTAAATGCTGTGCATGAGAGCAGACAAAGTGTATACTCCTCCGCCAAAGCTTACCCTGACAAGATTAGCTGCAAGAAGAGGGAAAAGCACAATGTGGCCCAAATATCAGGGTCAGAACAGTCAGGGTGGAGGGAAATCACCAGAGGGGCACTTCAATCTGTCAGGAGCTGCCTTCTAACCCCTCAGCTCCTTTCTGGAAATGCCCTGGCCTTGGGCAGGCCCCCCACCTGAAGATTCACTACAGATTCCCTTGATGTGATCCAGAGGAAAGTAGGTAAGGTCTACACCATAGGACAGTGGGGCTTTGATTCATACCATGCGAATCTTTTTTTTTTTTTTTTTTTTTTTTTTTTTTTTTTTTGTTTTTTTCGAGACAGGGTTTCTCTGTAGCTTTGGAGCCTGTCCTGGAACTAGCTCTGTAGACCAGGCTGGTCTCGAACTCACAGAGATCCGCCTGGCTCTGCCTCCTGAGTGCTGGGATTAAAGGCGTGCGCCACCATTGCCCGGCTATACCATGTAAATCTTAAGAGGTGGAACACCTCTGCGATCGTTAGCCATGAAAGACTCTGTGTAAGGACAATGGGGATGCTGAGCACAGGAGCTGCAGGGAGTTCACAGGGCTGGGGAAGAGGATTCAGGATTGGTACTAGGGTGTTCTTCAGAATCACAGCAAAGAAAAGCATAAAAGGGCTGATGAGATGGCTCAGTGGACAGAAGGACTTCCTGTCTGATGACCTGAGTTCCATCTCTGGCACCCACAGTGGAGGAGAACCAACTTCTGAGGGTTGTCTGTCCACCTCCACATGTGTGCTGTGGCACGTGTGCACTCACAAATGAGAGCATACAAGGACCTAATCATGAGTGAGGACACTGGAGGAAAAACGGACTCCTATGGTGAAAGCTTGCCAAGTGGAAGACAGGCTCTTTACCAACACAGGCTCAGAGGGTGCTGGGGAGGAGAGCTTTGAAAGCAGACAGTGCAGTTCAGAGTGGCTGGAGATGCCAATGAGAAGGGTCCAGCAGCTGTCAGGGAGGGAAGGGGAAGAAGGGGTCACGAGAGCAGCACTAGGTGAGGGCTCTCACTGGCAGGAACTCTAGCAAGGGAAACTCAAAAGAAATGGCTGAAGGCAGGGAAGAAGCTGCATCGTCTGAAGGCCAAAAGAAAGAGAAGGTGGGTAAAGCCGGTCAGGCTGGCCAATCACACCCCCGGATGCTGTGAGGACAAGCAGCCGTGAGGCTGGCAGTTTTCCTGGGCACTTTGAAAGACATGCTTTTGGAAATAGTTAGGAAGAAACAAGCAGAGTACGGAGAGTGTGATGGAGACCCAGGTGACAGGAGGGACGGGCTCTGCACCAGCAGGAGCAATCAACAGCCGGCCTGAGCAGCCCCACCAGGTTTCATTTTGTCCTTTGCTTAAAAAAGGACACTGGGGAGCTGGAGAGATGGCCCAATGGTTAGAGAGCTCTGGTTACTCTTGCAGGACCCTGGGTTCAGTTTTAGGTACCCATATGGTGGCTCACAGGATCTGCAACTCCTGTTTCAGGAGATCTGACACTTTCTTCTGATCTCCACCAGGTATGGACATGGTACATATACATACACACAGGAAAAACATTCATACACATAAAATTAAAAAAAATTAGTCAATTCCTCACTTTGTATCTACCTTACAATATGACCCTAGGTTGTTTTGTTTTTGTTGTTGTTGGGCAAAATCTGGGCCATTAATCTACCTCTGGTGCCTTTCTAGTACAATGATAAAAATGTTACCAAGAAGAGAGAAGATGGCCTCTGAAACCTAAACATTTCTTCATATGTAGATGAAACAGCCCAGATATCAGACGAAGGGAAGATCGGGACCATCAAAGTCCCAGGAGAGAACTATGTGGTCTACCAGAGCCAAGTGTGGTGTGCA
>NW_004949101.1:17163855-17176653 GCF_000317375.1 Microtus ochrogaster | reverse complement strand
CCAGCACCAAGTGTGGTGTGCACCTTTGTAATCCCAGCACCAAGTGTGGTGTGCACCTTTGTAATCCCAGCACTTGGGGACTGGAAAGTTCAAGGCCAGCAAGACCCCATGTCAAAAAAAAATCAAAACAAACCTACAGTAAAGGACAGTCAGGCAGAGTCCACAGAATGACAGGTCAACTAAAGGTCTTGCCTGTGATGCGTCCTATTTCCAGGCAGCCCCTCAAACCCTTCTGGAGAAGACAGAGAAAGGCTCTCTCTCCAGAATGGGAACTACAATAAGCGGGCTGGCTATGCAGACCCACAGCACACGAAGACCAGGCCCAGCATACTCCACAGGCAGATGCTAGGGCTCACAGAGGATTACCGTAGCTAGTGTCTGGCCTCCTGGCAGTACTGCTCCCTCTTGTGCCCAGCTGCTGGAGCTGCCCCTTGGAGAGACGGGCAGTAAAGGAAGGCATGGAGCCAAGGGTGGAAGACAAGGCGATTTCCAAACTCTGCGACAACTTCTGCTCATGGGACACTGGACCTGTGGGAGACACAGAGATCATGACATCCAGGAAGGCTCAGCAAGAGACGGCTACTCATTCTTGGAAGACGAGAAAATGACTCTTCCAACTTCAGACATGTGAATATAAAGAAAACCTCTTCCTGTGTCTCCCAGGACTGTGAAGGCAGAACAAAGAGCCAAAGTCCTGGGAATCCTGCCGCCTCCCCATCTAAAATGCTTTCAAAGCTTGAGGCTTTCTCTAACTTTCCCCTAAACAAAGTGTTGTGCAGGACAGAGCCATCTGGAGGCTTTGATACAGAACTGCACCTCCTTTTTCTTCCTTCCCTCATTCATTCTGTGGTGCTGGGGATATAGTCCTGGACTTGTGCCTTCCAGACAGCCATCCTGCTTCTCAGCTACATCCCAAGCCCGTGTTACATTTTAAAGGCCTGCCTGCTGGCCCAAGAAATGATGAGACAGCAGACACCAGCTCTGCACAGTACCCACACTCTCTATCCTCTGCCTCAGCATATTTCCCTTCCCTTCCCCCTGCTTTCTTTGAGACAGGGTATCACTATGTAGCCTGTGCTGGCCTCAAACTCAAACTCATGCTGATTCTTCCGCCTCTGCCTCTTGAATACTGGAAATACAGGCATTTGCTACCATACTTTTCTATTTAAAAAAGAAAAGCTAAGTGGTGGTGCATGCTTTTAATCCCAGTACTCAGGAGACAGAGGCAGGGGAATCTCTGTGAGTTCAAGGCCAGCCTGGTCTACAAAGCAAGTTGCAGGGCAGCCAGAGTTGTTAACAGAGAAACCCTGTCTCCAAAAACAACAAACAAACAAACAAACAAGCTCAAGCACTAGGGAAACAGCTCTGTTAGCACAGTGCTTTCAGTATCAGCATGAGGAGCTGAGTCTGCTCTCCCAAATCTGTGTCAAATATCCAGGAGCACTGATCACACCTGTAATCCCAGTGCTGGGGAGACAGAGACAGGCAGATGTCTTGAGCTTGCTGGTCATGCAAGCCTGGCAACCCAAGTTCAATCACACAACCCACAGTGGAAGAGAATAACTAAGCCCTGCAAGTTGTCCTCTGACCTACACACACACAGCATGGCACATGAGTACCTGCGGGAGCATGTGAGTGCGCGCGCACACACACAAAATACTTGTGAGGTGGAGGTAGAAGAATCAGAAATTCAAAATCATCCTAATATAGAGAATTCTGGTCCAGCCTAGGTTTATAAGACCCTGTCTCAACAAAAGGCTGTCTCTAAAACTCTCCATTTAAGCTGGGCAGTGGTGGCACACAACTTTAATAGCAGCACTCGGGAGACAACGTGGATCTCTAAATTTGAGGTTAGTCTGGTCTATAGAGGGCAGCCAGAAAAAAGGCAATTTTTCTTGCTTAATAACTGATGTAGGGGCCCAGACTACTGGGGAGGTTGCTACCCCCGGGCAGGCGGGCCCTGGTGGTAAGAAAGCAGTGTGACAAGACATGATGAGCAAGGAGGACAGCACTGTGGCTTCAGTTCCACCCCCAGGCTCTGCTCTCAAGTCATTCAGGGCAGTGTGACCCGAGAACTGGAGATGAACCCTTTCCTCTGCAGGTTTTAGTCATGGTGTTTAATCCCAGCAGGAGAAATCTAACTAAGACAGTGACACTGATGATCTGAGCTCTAACTCCGAAAGCTGTTATCACATACAACCCCACGACAAAAAGCTTGTAATTGATCTTAGATTCCAAACCCCACTAACTTTTACTTTGTTTCAACGTGGCATTTAAAATCTTACTGAGTGAAACAAAGTGGTATAAACCTGTAATTCCAAAACTGGAAGGCAGAGGCAGGAGGGCTGTCCCAAATCTGAGGCCAACCTTGTCTATTTAGTTAAATGCCAATCAGCACAATGCATTGTAACGGTGATTCCAAAGAAAAGAAAGAAGATAAAAAAAAAGCTAAAGATCTGACCAACTTTGATTTTTCTTCTGGTTGGGTTTTGGTTTTGTTTGATTTGGTTCTTTTGACACTGGTTCTTATGGTGTACTCCTGGCTGGGCCAAAACTCATCATGTAGACTGGGCTGGCCTTGAACTCACATAGATCTATCTACTTACGTGCTAAAATAAAGGTTTGTGCTACTATGCCATGCTCTAAATTGCATTATGTTTATTTTAAAATAATTTTTTTTTTTTTTTGGTTTTTCGAGACAGGGTTTCTCTGTGGTTTTGGAGCCTGTCCTGGAACTAGCTCTTGTAGACCAGGCTGGTCTCGAACTCGAACTCACAGAGATCCGCCTGCCTCTGCCTCCCGAGTGCTGGGATTAAAGGCGTGCGCCACCAGTGCCCGGCAATAAAATTTTTTTATGCATATAAATGTTTGCCTGCATATATGTTTGCCTGGTTCCCACAGAGGCCAAAAGAGAGAGTCAGATCCCCTGGAACTGGAGTTAAAGATGACCGTGAGCACCCATGTAGGTGCTAAGAACTGGACCCAGGTCTTCTGAAAGCAGGCAGTGCTATGTACTGCTGAGCCATCTCTCTAGGTCTACATCCCAAATTCTATTTTTCAAAACAGTCTTTGCCATAAGAGATCTAGAGACAATTTTCCTAATTAAGGCACGAGAATTTCTGCTCAGGTGGTGTCAGATGAAATGACACTTTATATTTCTTTCATTTTAAAAATTACTTATTTAGGGCTGGAGAGATGGCTCAGCGGTTAAGAGCATTGCCTGCTCTTCCAAAGGTCCTGAGTTCAATTCCCAGCAACCACATTGTGGCTCACAACCATCTACAGTGAGGTCTGGTGCCCTCTTCTGGCCTGTAGGCATATAAGCAATTAGAATACTGTATACATAATAAATAATAAATATTTTTTAAAAAATTACTTATTTAGTTTTATATGTACGTATGTGCACCCATCTATGTGGGTTTATGTTTACCACTTGTATGCAGGTTCTGGTTAGAGACCAGAGGCCATCAGGTCCCCTGGAACTGTAGTTACAGGAGGATTTTTAGTCCCCCTGATGTGACTGCCTCTGGAAGAACTTTAAGTGCTTTTAACTGATAAGCCATCTCTCTAGCTCCAATCTTCCTTTCTTTCTTATCTGCCTGTCTTTTACAAAAATAACATGTCAGCTGGGCATGGTGGCTGTACTGGCTTGGTTGCGTGTCAACTTGACACAAGCCAGAGTCATCAGAGGAAGGAGCCTCAGCTAAAGAAATGCCTCACTGAGATCCAGCTGTGATCAATGGGGGAGGGCTGCTGCTCCCGCGTTCTATAAGAAAGCAGGCTGAAAACTGGGCCGTGGTGGCGCACGCCTTTAATCCCAGCACTCAGGAAGCAGAGGCAGGCGGATCTCTGTGAGTTCGAGGCCAGCCTGGTCTACAGAGCTAGTTCCAGGACAGGCTCCAAAGCTACAGAGAAACCCTGTCTCAAACAACAACAACAACAACAACAAACCTACAACAAAAGAAAGAAAGAAAGAAAGAAAGAAAGAAAGAAAGGAAGGAAGGAAGGAAGGAAGGAAGGAAGGAAGGAAGGAAGGAAGAAAGAAAGAAAGCTGAGCAAGACATGGGGAACAAGCCAGTAAGCAGCAACCCCCTCCATGACCTCTGCATCAGCTCCTGCCTCCAGGTTCCTGTCCTGTGTGAGTTTCTGTCCTTACTTTCTTCAGTGATGAAGAGCAATGCTAAAGTATAAGCCAAATAAACCTCTTCCTGGCCAACTTGCTTTTTTTTTCCATGATGTTTTGTCACGGCAATAGAAGCCCTAACTAAGATGGCGGCCCACACCTTTAATCCCAGCACTTGGGAGACAGAGGCAGGTGGATTTCCATGTTCAAAGCCAGCCAGGTCTATACAGAGAAACCCTGTCTCAAACCAACCAACCAAATGACAACAAATGAAGAACACATATTGTCAGTCTGAAAAAGTTACACCAGACATTTCCAGGTTCTCCTGGGGGTGGGGGGTGAGGTGGCAGGACCGCAGCTTCCAGGAATCACTGGCAATGCCAGAGGGAAAAGGCGGAAAGCCAGGCAGCTTAAATCTTATACTCAGCCACAGTACAACTCACTCACATTTACCGACCATATTTTCTTCCAACCTCACACTCTGCCACTTTTGTTGTGGTACTTCATGGGTAAGTGAGACAGAGAGACCCACAGTGCATTTCCATCAATCCCCTCTGCGGGGGAGGGGGGGAGAGCTGGAGAGATGGTTCAGAGGTTAAGACCACTGACTGTTCTTCTAGAGGTCCTGAGTTCAATTCCCAGCAACCACATAGTGGCTCACAACCATTTGTAATGAGATCTGGTGCCCTCTTCTGGACTGTAAGAATACATGTAGGCAGAACATTTCAAAAAAGAAAAAAAAAAATCCCCTCTGGGAAGACTAGACACGTACCCCACAGACACATGACGTATAGAGGTTTCAGAAAGAAGACATGGACTGCTTTAAGGCACCTACTGTTTCTCCTTCCAGCAGATCAGAATGGAGGATTCAAGACAGGAAAAGGCATTGATCTTGTTAGAAAAGACATCGAGAACACAAAGCAGGTAAGTCCACCAATGCAAGGAAGAGGGCACAGAACATGAAGACGGAACTCCAATAGTCAGATGTGGGGCTTACACTTGTAGTCTGAGCACTAAGAGATCGAGACAGGAGGATCCACACAATTCAACACCGGCCACTACACAGCTTTTACAAAGCTTGAGTTACAGAGTAAAACCCTCTTTCTCTCAAAACAAGTAAAATAAATAAAGATAAAATTTTAAGAAGAAAAAAAAATCTCAGGATAATAAGAGAACACACACACACACCACTTTGGGACTTACAGGTTATCTACGGAGCAAGGACAAAACTGAGATGCCCTACAAAATGAAAAGCAGCATGGCCCCCAGCTTCATAAATCTAAGTTAGTAAAGCACAAAGCCAAGAACAGCAGCATCACATCAGCAGGAAGGGCAGGGATGACAGAGTCATGGACACGGGGGAGTTACCTGCTGAACAGTCCATATCCGTCAGGCCGAGTTCACTGGGGGCTTTCATCTTCTTAGCAGTGGGCTCTGAGGTAGTGGGTGAGAGCAGAGGGCTTGTGGGAGAGGAAGCGGCATTCATGCCAAGGCTGTGTTCAGCCTGCTCCTGCTTTCTTTTCCTTGAGGGCAGGGTAATGACAGAAGGGGTCATTGCTGATGCAGTTTGTGCTCTCCCAAGCAGATGGCAGCCAGAAATAGGGTGCTGGAGTAGGAAACGGTCGATCCGGGCCTTCAGGGAGGGATGAGGTAGCGGGTGGGACTGTGGGGTAAAGGCTAACCCTGTGAACGGGTCACTGGGCACTCGGCCCCAAGTAGCTTCACTGAGGTTACACTTCTCCAGGGTGCTCTGGTCAATGACCTTGCCTGAGGGCAGCAGCATGGGGCATGGCATGATCTCCAGGGTAATCGGATCTAGGAACTCCTCAGGCACATCATCAACCACCTCCGACATCTCCTGCAAGAGACAGGGAGGCTCCTGGCCCTCAGACTGACCCCCAGAGTCACAGTCACTCTCCATGGGCGAGGCTGGGGTGTGCAGACCCAAGTCCTTCGGCACGCTTCCTGATGCTATCAAGACACTATTGATTACCTCCTGAGAGCAGGTCTTGGCTGGCTGACCCCACACCTCTAAACGCTTTATGCAAGAGATGCCACTGCCTGTCACATGGGTGATTCCGATCTTGAGATGGGCCACATGGCTAAGGGAAAGAGCCCCTTTATTCCAGAGCTCCTGGGCTACAACAGCAGGAGAGAGGAGTGTGACTTCCATTGGGCTAAAAGGTGGCCTGGCCTTGAAGCCCCGGTGGCTGAACACCACGTGGTTCTGGTTTTTCAGCAGGACTTTGCCTACCAAGGTGAATGCCTCCTTGTCTGGGACAGACAGCTCCATTGGGTCTGTAGTCCAGCACTCGTGTGAACCCAGAGAAGCTCTGTTAGATAAGGCAGATGTGTATAATTCCAGGCCAGTGACATTCTGGCATCCGCCCGCTGTGAGATCTATATTAATCCTACAGAGTTCTACGTTAAAGGGAAAGGAAACTGTCACATAGATTGGAGGTCTAATGAAGTACTCTGTCCTAAAGCCATGGCTTCTCTTTGTGAGGTCTTCAGAGATGAGATTTTCTACTTCATAACCATCAGCTGACACCTAGATTAATGACAGAGAGAAGACACATTGATCCAAATGAAGACAACAGGTATTCAAGAATTGTCACTTACAAAAATACTTTAGATATTTATTTACTTATTTATTTTTATGTTATGTATATGGGTGTTTTGACTGCTTGTATGTCTGTGCACCATGTGTATACAGTGCCTATTGAAGCCAGAAGAGGGTATCAGAGCCCCTGGAATTGAAGTACTAGATGGTTGTGAGCCATCATGTGGGTGCTAGCAATTACATCTGGGTCCTCTAGAAGAACAGCTAGTATTTTATATATATAAAACACAGAAGAGGGCACCAGATCTCATTATAGATGGTTGTGAGTCACCATGTGGTTTTTTTTTTTGCCTCCCTCCTGCTAAGATTAAAGGTATTTGCCACCACACCTGACAAAAGTAAGTGAACCTTAAAAACAAAACAAACAAGAAGGCAACAATAGAACAACAGAAAACTGAGAGGGAGGGCAAGGGAAAGAGGGACAGCGCGAGGGAAAAGGAGATACCAAGTGGCTGATTCTACTCTGCTATGACTGTGCATGTGCCATTGATCCACACAAGACGGTAAGTCAATCTTCCACAGAGTCAGAGCACCTCACAGCCGTGCTCTGGGATCCGTGACTGGCCAATACTTGTCTAAATGCTGTCTGCTGGAATCCAAGGGTGAGCACACAGTAGCCTAAATCAAGGCCACATACACAAGGCAGGAAATGGGGAAAAGCACGAGAACACATTACATATTTTTGTGTATATATTTGTTTGGTTTACCTTATTGCAGTGAATTCTTGGTCTGAACTGTGGGAGGCAAAGATTTATTACCATCTTTGTGGCTGAAAGAATAGCTTCCAAGCATCAGAAACAGCCTTTAAAAAAAAGAAGTGAAACTTAATATTAGCCAGATACATTATAATTCAGCTTTAAAGCCAGGCATAGTGGTACATGCTTTTGATCCTAGCATTTGGGAGGCAGAAGCAGGCAGATCTCAGTGAATTTGAGGCCAGCCTAGTCTACAGAGTAAGTTCCAGGACAGGCAGAGTAACACAGAGAAATCTGCCTTGAGAACCAAAAACAAACAAACAAACAAACAAACAAACAATGATTGATCAGTTTTAAACTTTCAGGAGTTGAATCTAAAAGAGGAGCAAATAGAGCAGAAGCAGAACTTCTAGTATATTCTCCCAGTCCCACCATTTTCCTTGTGTCCTACTGATGATGGGGGAAATTATTCACCGAAAAGTTAAGAAGGCAATTTTCTTTCCTTTTTTTTTTAAAAATTTATTTATTTATTGAGGATTTCTGCCTCCTCCCCGCCACTGCCTCCCATTTCCCTCCCCCTCCCCCAATCAAGTCCCTCTCCCTCATCAGCTTGAAGAGCCATCAGGGTTTCCTGACCTGTGGGAAGTCCAAGGACCGCCCACCTCCATCCAGGTTTAGTAAGTTGAGCATCCAAACTGCCCAGGTCCCCCCAAAGCCAGCACGTGCAGTAGGATCAAAAACCCATTGCCATTGTTCTTGAGTTCTCAGTAGTCCTCATTGTCCGCTATGTTCAGCAAGTCCAGTTTTATCCCATGCTTTTTCAGACTCAGGCCAGCTGGCCTTGGTGAATTCCTGAAAGAACATCCCCATCAGAGTGTGGGTGTACCCCTCGCAGTCCTGAGTTCCTTGCTCGTGCTCCCCCTCCTTCTGCTCCTGATTTGGACCTTGAGATTTCTGTCCGGTGCTCCAATTTGGGTCTCTGTCTCTGTCTCCTTTCATCGCCTGATGAAGGATAATATTCAGGGGGATAATTTTCTTTCCTTTTAAAGACATATTTTATTTAACGTTTATGTGTGTGTCTGAGTGTATGTCTGTGCACCGTGGGTGTCAGAAGAAGCTTCAGACACCCTGGGACTAGGGTTACCGAAGGTTGTGGAACACCATGTGGTGCTGGCAGAACCCAGGTGCTCTGCAGCCAGCGCTCCCAGCTGCAGAGCCATGTCTCCAGGCTGGAGAAGGTGATTTCTAGCCTAACTTCTACAGATGGGCAAAGCGTGTCGGTTCTGCAGGGTCCCACAGGAAGGAGCCAGTGCACAGCAGCAGATAACAAGGCGGTGGTGGTGAATGGGAAGGGTCACAGAACACAATCATAGTGGTGTTGCACACTCAACCCTTGCTATTGCTTCCTTTCACACCTGAAAGAGTCGGAAACTGTTTTTGAGACGGCTGGGGTGCTTTTCTTGGCTTACAGCCTCTATGTAGCATGAGGGTGCCATCATGCACTCGCATGGCATGGAATCCTCACAAGCATGGCATTTATGTCCATTTATTTAAGTATACCAGAGTCCTTTTTTTTTTAATTACAAAAATTGTTACTGTGTATTTATACATCCATGATGTGTGTGAGGACACATAGATCACAGCACATGGGAGGTCAGAGGACAGACATTTTCCTCTTTCACCTCTACATGGTCCTAGGTCTCTAAAGCAGGTAGTTAGGCTTAGGCTCGTACTGTAGGCACCTGTACCCTCTGAGCCATCTCACTGATCCCTCAGGTTCCTTCATTTAAGAAACTCCTGTAAGCCAAGCAGTGGCGCACGCCTTTAATCCCAGCACTTGGGAGGCAGAGGCCGGCGGATCTCTGTGAGTTCAAGGCCAGCCTGGTCTACAAAGCAAGTTCCAGGACAGCCAGGACTACAAAGAGAAACCCTGTCTTGAAAAACAAATGAGAGAGAGAGAGAGAGAGAGAGAGAGAGAGAGAGAGAGAGAGAGAGAGAGGTGGAAGTGATGTGGATGTATATTGCATATAAGGCTCATACATGCAACAGGGTGTATGGGGAGTCAGAGGACAACTTGGCAGGAGTTGTTTCTCTCGTTCTACTAACAGCAGGATTTAGGTCTTCAGACTTTCATGGCAGTGCCTTTATTGGCTGCACCACCCCACCTGTGCCCAGAGTACTCAATGAATTAAAATTAGGGTGGCTTCTAAGAAAAGGCTCAGAAGTTATTTTATATATACATACATACATACATATTTGTGTATATATATGTGTGTGTATATATATACACATATATATCACTGGTTATTCTTCTAGAGTACCTAGGTTCAATTCCTAATACTCATAGGATGGTTTACAACCAATTTTAACTCCAGTCCAGGGATATCTGGTGCCTTCTGGCCTCTTCGAGCACCAGGTATGCACATGGTACAAATACCATGAAGGTAAGACAACCATACACATAAAATTTAAAAATTAATGTATGATAAAGGAACGTGGAAGTCTTTTTTGTTTGTTTTGTTTGTGTTTTTGAGATAAGGTTTCTAGTAGCCCAGGCCATGAACTTCTGATCCTCCCACCTCTACTTTTTAAGAGGTACGTGCCACCACACTGTTATGTGGAAATGAAGATTAAATCAGGGATTTCCTACATGCTAAGCAAGCACTCTACCAAATGAGTTACTTCCCCAGCCTGACCCATGGAAATCTCGATTACCCTTTCCACATATACTGGATCAAGTCGAGGGGAACTTTAATGGGCTCTGTGCATTGCGACTGTCTCTCCTTACCCGTGTAAGAAGAACCTTCTAGTCAAAAGTCATAGAGCTGCTCCAAGTTGGTCACTGGTAGCCAGCTCCACGAGAACATTACTGAAGCCTGAGCCTAGGACAGCAGCCCATGGACCGCCTTTCTCCGCAGAGCTTACTGAGTTGGAAGGAACACATAGAGGCTGTCCAGTCCATCCACATTAAATTCTCTTCATTGTCAGCTTCAACGCCACCTCTTGCTTTCCACCTGGTAGTGACAGATCTTATCCCATACTACTACTATGTCACAGATTTCTCAGGAGTTTGGAAGATCCTCACCTATAGCAAAAACAAATGGTAACACATTAATACAATTTTAGGGTTGTGGGTAGACCTCAGTGACGTGCATTTGCCTAGCTAGCATGCATGAGGTTCTGAGTTCAATCCCAAGCACCACAAATAACTTTAAAAAATACAAATTAGGGCTGAAAAGATAGCTTAGTGGTAGAGAGGTTGAGTAGTATTTGTAAAACTCTAGGTTCAATTCCTAGCATTGGAAGATGTAAAATGTGTAAAAATAGTTTAGTAGCTATATATGTGATTTGAGTGAGAATGGCCTCCATAGGTGCTTATGTTTGAACGGTTGGTCCCAGCTACTGAAACTGTTTAGGAGGATTTGTTGGAGGTGGTGTGTAACTGGAGGAGGTTTCAAAAGCTCACACTAGGTCCAGTCTGTCCATTTCTGTCTCTCTCTGTTTCTATCTACCTGTAACTGTGAGCTCTCAACTATTTCTCCAGCACCATGCCTGCTACCATGCTCTTTGCCAAGATGATCAAGGCCTAAGCCCCTGAAACTGTAAGTAAGCTTCCTATAAATTAAGTGCTTTCTTTCTATAAGTTGCCCCGGTCATGGAGTCTCCCTCTGCAATAGAACAGTAACTATGGCACCGTATTAGTCTGCATTCATTTTGTTGCTGGAGAAAGGGTTTAGTCCATCACTGTGGGAAGTCAGGAAAGGAACTAAGAAGCAAGCTGGAGGCAGAAACCCGAAGCAGAGACCACGGAGTACTGCAGCTTACTCAGCTTCTAAACCTCACGACTTAATCCACTTAACTGCTTTTTTTTTTTTTTTTGGTTTTTCGAGACAGGGTTTCTCTGTGGCTTTGGAGCCTGTCCTGGAACTAGCTCTGTAGACCAGGCTGGTCTCGAACTCACAGAGATCGGCCTGTCTCTGCCTCCCGAGTGCTGGGATTAAAGGCGTGCGCCACCATCGCCCGGCTCACTTAACTGCTTTTTATATTCCCCAAGACCACCTGTCAGGGCTGGCACTGCCCACTGTGGGCTACACCCTCACACACAAATCATTAATCAAAAAACAAAAACAAAAACAAAACCCCACAGATTTGCCTACAGGCTTACCTGATAAAGGCTTTCTTTAGCTTTCGAGTCAGGGTCTCTCTATGTAGCTCTGGCTGCTCTGGAATTCACTGTGCACACCAGATGAGTTGGCTTCAAACTCAGAGATATTTGCCTGTCTGTCTCCCCAGTGCTGGGATTAAAAGGTGTGCCACTACAGCTGGCAGGAGGCTTTTGTTTTGTTTTGCCCACATGAATTCCTGGTGCCTATGGAAGCCAAAAGGGCATCTCAGATCCTGAGACATAAGTTACAGATGGTTACAAGCTGCCATGTGGTGGGTCCTCTGGAAGAGCAGTTATTTTGTTAACCACCAAGCCATCTCTCCAAGCCCCAATTTCCCCAACTGAAGTAAGTTCTCCCGTCTTCCTAGAGGACTCTAGATTGTGTAAAGTTTATCCAAACTAACTAGCACAGTAGGACACAGCTGGCCCATCTCGACGACCACTCTAGTCATTCACGTCACCAAGCTTCTTCCACTCCAGCACACACGCATGCACCTAACTGCTCCAACACTGTGCAGAGACCACAGTAAAGTGGGACGTAGTTTTCTTAAGTTAAGACAATTATGCTCTACTCTACCTGATATGCTCCTTTTGAGATCCATGAGAAATTTTTCCCTTGTTTTCTATATTAAAATAATTGTTTCCCCCAAGAAACTCAGTATCATTAAGGTATGACAAGGGTCCTTTACTTCAGCTGCTATGAAGCAGGGATAAATCAAGTTTGGTGGCACAAGTCTTTAATCCCAGAACTAGAGGCAGATCTCTGAGTACCAGGACAGCCAGGGCTATGTAGAGAGACTATGTCTCAAACACCAAAAACAAATTAAAAATAAATAAAAAGGAATAAAGAAAAAGCAGTAAAAAAATCTGTAGCCTGGCACTTAAATATATCTGTCTAAAATATTTATGTCATAGAGCATAATATTGCTTTGAAATAATTTTCAAACAGGATAAAGTATAATTCAATAGTAAATCATCTCCTGTAGCTGGCCTCAAGATCACTATGCAGCAACGACACACCTGACTACTGATCTGCTTCCTCCACTTTCCAAGTGTGCTACCACACCAGACCTGAGAGAAACATTTTAAGTAGATTTTTGTCTTTCCCCATTTAGTCTTAATTCAATTTACATTTTTAACAGATTCTACATGCTTTTTTTTTTTTTTTTTTTTTTTTTTCGAGACAGGGTTT
>NW_004949101.1:17162842-17163743 GCF_000317375.1 Microtus ochrogaster | reverse complement strand
TTCTACATGCTTTTAAATATTTCAATTATAATAAATTGGATCTCTCGTAATGTTTCATTGTCTAAAGAAGGTTGGCAAGTAGCCTTGCATTCCTGACCCTCCGGTCTCCACGGCCCTACTACCGGGGTTATAGGCATGCACCATCACGCCAACTTGCATTAATTTTTGGGGCCAATTATTCTACTTACAAGGAAATACAAATTTCAGGGCCTTTATATGCGATCAGTTTATTTTTTATTTTTGGATTTTTGGTGGGGCTAGGAGTTGTGCTTCATGCACGCTAGGTGTTCTATCACCGCCCAACATCTTCAGGGCTTTAACTCACTCAACCTAACAGATGCCAGGTAGATTTACTTGGGGTTTTACAATATCAATAGTGATAGTACGCTTTTCTGAAGTGATAATTTCATGTGTGTGTTTAACAGTCCTGGAAATCACTCTGTAGATCAGGCTGGCCTCGAACTCACAGACAGAGATCTGTTTGCCTCTAGTTTCCAAGTGCTGTGTTAGGTAATTCTTATTTTTGTCTCTGTATTACTACAACTTTCAGAATTCTATAACAGAGTTGCTATTCTTATTCATTCTCATAAGAAAATGCTTTGTAAGAAAATGAAAGCCTTGGGCTGGAGAGATGGCTCAGAGGTTAGGAGCACTAGCTGCTCTTGCAGAGTTCCTGAGTTTAATTCCCAGCAGCCACATGGTGGCTCACAACCTTCTGTAATGAGATTTTGTGCCCTCTTATGGCCTGCAGGCAAACATGCAAGCAGAACACTGTGTACATAATAAATAAATAAAATTGTTTAAAAAAAAGAAAAAGAAAGCCTTAATATATGGTTCAGTGGGCAACAGCATTTCCCACCAAACCTGATGACCTGAGTTCCATCAGATAGGAGAGAAAACT
>NW_004949101.1:17147843-17162742 GCF_000317375.1 Microtus ochrogaster | reverse complement strand
CACACACACACACACACACACACACACACACACACACACACACACCGTAGCAGACACCTCCCCCAAGAAATTTAATACATTTTTCCATTATTTGTTTTTTGAGACACAGGGTTCCTCTGTGTAACCCTGAGTGTCCTAGACTAGGCTGGTCTCTGCCTCTACTTCCTAAATGTTGGGATTAGAGGGATGTGCCACCATACCAAGCATTAAGTTTTTTGTTTAAAAGAAAATGCCACTTTAAATACAATGTTTATTGTTCAACTGATATTTTTATTAACATCATAATTTTTTTTTGTTCTTTTTTTTTTTATTTTCGAGACAGGGTTTCTCCGTAGCTTTTTGGTTCCTGTCCTGGAACTAGCTCTTGTAGACCAGGCTGGCCTTGAACTCACAGAGATCCGCCTGTCTCTGCCTCCTGAGTGCTGGGATTAAAGGCGTGCGACACCACCGCCCGGCTATAATTTTTGTTTTTAATTATTTTATTTTATTTTTTTAGTTTTTCAAGACAGGGTTTCTCAGTAGCTATGGAGCCAGTCCTGGAACTCACTCTGTAGACCATGCTAGATTTGAACTCAAGAGATCTACCTGCCTCTGCCTCCCGAGTGCTGGAATTAAAGGTGTGCACCACCACCGCCTGGCAATATACTAATTCTTACATTTTCTTGAAAATTCTGAATTACATATATGCAATTATGTATATATGTAATATATTTCTTTTTATCTTATCTGACAGACCAGGATATACTAACCTATTTTTTTACTTAAACTTTTTTTTTTGAGACAGGTTTTCTCTGTGAAACAGTCCTAGCTGTACTAGAACTAACTCTTGTAGTCCAGGCTAGCCTCAAACTCAGAAATACGCCTACCTCTGCCTCCCGGGTATTGAAGAATTAAAGGTGTGCGCCACCATTGCCCAGCCTTAAACTATCTTTTTAATTCCCAAGACAGGCTCTATGTGGCTTGAGACCATGTCTTATTTTGTAGCCCAGGCTGACCCTAAACCTAAGATCCTCCTGTCTTAGCCTCCTGAAGACTAGGATTGCATACTTTACCACTGCACACAACAAAACAGTTCTTTAAATGGACAATTGAATCCTACTGTACATTCATACACTTATAAATCCTTCACAAGGCACTCAGAGACAGAGAGGAAAATGAAGTAGCCAGGTGGGAACATTACTGAGTATTATTGCAGCGGTTAGATACACGACCTCCTAAATCTGGTTCCACCAATGCTGGCTCTGTCAAGGTCTTTTGCTGGTCTAGTCTTATGAGCTACCTAGTTTCAATACCTTGATCTTTAAAGGTCAAGAACCTCCTACCTTAATGCTTTATGGGGGCAAGTGGATTCAACATACAAAAAAGACAGAGCCTCGCCTAGAAAAACAGCTTTCCCAGTTCTGCCAAGGAAATGGCCTTGCAACCCAAACTTACTGTAAACTCTGTCCAATAAAATACTTTCAAACTGTAGCCTCCTTCGCCAAATGAGATTTCAAAATACAAACTGGGGGCCCCATATCATAGTTAAAGTAGTTGGCTGCCCAAAGAAGTAGCTTGGCCAGATAACAAAGGAAGCCTAGTTCAATCCCTGTGATCCATGTTGTCAGAGGCGAAAACTGACTTCCACAAGTTGTCCTTTGACCTCCACACATGCACCATGGCATGTCTGTAACTCCCCAAAAGTGTTCAAAGGGAAGAATAATAAATAAAATAGTAAATAATGAAATAAAATATAACTACTGGGCAATGACATGTTAAGTCACACAAGGCTACATACTGAGACCTTGTCTTACATACATGCACACAATGAAAAATAATAATAGGGAAATGAGTGAATATGACCAAAACATTGTGTAAAATTCTCAAAGAACTAATAAAAGAATTAAAAGAAAAAGAAGAGCCAGGTGTGATGGTGGTGCATGCTTTTAATCCCAGCACTTGGAAGGTAGAAGCAGGTGGATCCCTGCAAGTTCAAGGACAACCTGGTCTACAAATAAAAGTTCCAGGACAGCTAGGACTAAATAGTAAGACCCTGTCTCAAAAACAAACAAACAAACAAACAAACAAACAAACAAACTTCTTCCAGAGGATCCTGATTTGATTCCCAGCACCGTACAGTGGCTCACAACCATCTGTAACTCCAGTTCTAGGGGGATCCAATGCCCTCTTCTGACCTCTACAGGCACCAGACATGCATGTCATCCACATTCATACATGTAAGCTAAACACTAAAACACATAAAAATAAACATTTACATAGAAGAGGCAAGAGCACTGGCTCAGCAGTTTAGATAATTTGTTGCTCTAGGACCAGGGCTCAATTCCCAGTACACACATGGTGGTTCACAACCACCCCCAACTCTAGTTCCTGGAGATCCAACACTCTCCTCTGACCTCTACAGGTACCAGGCACACGTGATACACATCCGTACATTGAGGCAAAACATACACATAAAATAAACCAATCTAAAAAAAAACCAACAATATCACTTACAGTGTGTTGTATTCATTTGAAACAGGGTCTCTCTCTCCATAGCCCAGGCTGACCTCAGATTCATGGGCTATCCTCCTTTCTCAGCCTCCTTAGTGCTAGGATTACAAACGCAAGCCACCACACAAGCATTTCTTTTAATTAAGTAGTTTAAAAATGAAACACCAGAATGTACCACATAGAAAGAGTGAGCACTGTTTTCAGTCAGGTGTGTGTGTGTGTGTGTGTGTGTGTGTGTGTGTGTGTAAATATACATATACTCATTTGAGCTGAAGCTGTAGCTCAACTGGTAGTGTTTGACTCACATGCATGAAGTCTCGGATTTGACCACCAGCACTGCATAAACTGAGCATGGTGTAACTTGCCTATAATCCTAGCACTGGAGAGGTAGAGACAGGACGATTAAGAGTCAAAGAATCTATTTGTCTACATAGGGAGTTTGAGATCAGTCTAGAATATATAAGGTCCTATTTCAAAACAACATACACACAAGGTTGGCAGGATATATCAGTGGGTAAAAACTTACTATGCAAGTCTGATGTCCTGAGTTTGATTGCTGGAACTAAAAGTGGGAAGACAGAACTCATTCTCAAAAGTTGCTCTCTGACCTCTACATGTGCACTGTAGCATGTGCATGTCCAAACTCACACATACATATCACACACAGAGTACGGTAGCAAATTAAATTGTAAAAAATTTAAAAGCCACATAAAATGTGGTGGTTTGAAAGAAAATAGCCCCCAAATGGAATGGTACTAGTGAGAGGTGTGGCCTTGCTGGAGGAAGTGTGTCATTGTTGGAGGTGGGCTCTGAGGTCTCCTATGCTCAAGCTTCACGCAGTGAGACAGACTACTTCCTGTTGCCTGTGAGTCAAGATGTAAGGAGTCTCAGCTCCTTCTCTAGCACCATGTCTGCCTGCTGCCACCTTGCTCACTGCCATGACAATAATAGACTTAACCTCTGACCTTTAAGCGAGTCATCCAAATTAAACGTTTTCCTTTATAAGAGCTCCACAACCATGTGTCTCCCACAACAATATAAACCCTAACTAAGACATATACTTACTTACCCCTGCATTCAAGGTTTGTATGTGAAAGCAATTTTTTCTAAGGTCTGTAGTCAATGAGAAAGTGGGCTGAAGAGACGGCTTAGTTGGTAAAGTGAGTTCAGATCTCTAATACACACATAAAAAGCTATGTGTGGCTGCACACACCTGTAATCCACCTTGTACTAAAGAGGCAGATACAGGAGGTCTTGGGACTTGCTGGCCAGCCAGTCTATAACCAATTGGTAAGCTTCAGGCTCAGTGAGAGACCCTATCTCAAAAAATAAAATAGGCAATGGTTGAAGAAGACACAACTGATATCACCCTATGGCCTCCACAGACACCTACATGTGCACATACCTACATGTCCATACACAGTCATACACATACAAAGAGCTGGGAATATAACTCAGTTGTAAAGTGGGAGGCCTATCAGTTACAAAGGTCTGTATTCGATCCCCAAAACAGAACCAACACACACACACACACATACACACTCTCACACACACACACCAAAATAACTCTTCAAATTCAAGTTGGTGATGTTGCATCATTTGCAGTATCCCTGTCTAGCATATACAAGGCCCTAGATTTGACCCCTTTCCCACATAAACCTGCAATGGGGATACACATCTGTAAATCCCAGTATTCAAGAGGTGAAGGCAGAAATATCAGTACTTCAAAGTCATCCCTGGCTACATGATGAGTTCAAAGCCAACCTAGACTGTATGACAACCTGTCTCAAAAAACAAACAAAAGAAATTTAAAAGCTACTGGTCATAGGTAAGTAATTGAGGGCTTATAACAAGGAAGATAAAGGGCATTAATGAGATTGGCCATTAATCTCCTAGATGACAAAAGTAATTTTGGACCACTTAGAAGCAATTCAGTCTTCAAAGGGCTCCTCTTTCTTCTGGCTGAAGGGTTCTCACAATCTTTCTATTCTACAGAAAGGACATGAAGACAGAAACAATAAGCATTAAGGTACAAACTACTCAGATAAAACCTTTAGTTTCATGTTTTCCTCTGATATATTTTCCCTCTTGATTTTTTTTTGAGGGAGGAATACTATCCAAAAGAAACAAGGAATATGGACTATGTTTCATGTATTACTGAGTGTACTGAAAAAAATCTCAAAGCTTCTAAGAAATTGGTTGGAGTTATTTTGCCTTTTTTGAGACAGTCTTACTCTAGCTCAGGCTGGCCTGGAACTCAGTATGTAGCCCAGGAGGGCATGGAATAAGGCACTCCTGCTTTAGCCTGACGATTGCTGCTATCGTACGTATGAGCACTATGGCCAGCAAAACTGCATACCAATTTAAAAATATTTATATGTGGGGAGGTATCACACAACATGCCAATGCATGTGTGGAGGTCAAAGGTGAAGGACAACTTGGGAAGCTGACAATTTAGAGTTCAAGGTCAGACTGGGCTACATGGTGAGTCTGTCTTCAAAAGGGGGGACACTTGCCTCAAGTGTTAGATCCCCAGCACCACAAAAACAAAACCACTCCATCTAGGAATGCACACATAGTTTGGAATGTGAGTTATGTAGAAATTAACTAGACTGGACAGTTAAGTTTGGGATGTTTTCCTTTCTGTACTTATAAAGTTGAGGTAAATAATTAAACTCTGGACTGGATTCTCACAGGTGTAAGGACTGAGCAGCTACATCCATACTCTGGGTAGGGACAAATCTGTTTCTTCTGCCTTCCTGTGCTCAGGCTGAGGAAGGGAGGAGTCAAGAGGAATTATCTGTCTACTAGGTACTGCTCTATCCAGGACTGAGGGACTTTCTGTAACATGGGACTGTCAATTCTGAAGTGGGGAAAGTCCTGGGCAAACGGGATGAGTCACCGTCTCTAAAAAGTAGCTGTCTATGTGACCCAGAGCTTGAAGCAACCACACTGACTTTTTGTTGCTGAGGTTCAAAACCTGGAGGTGGAGAAGCATAAAGAGCTACTTTGGAAGAGATTAGGGTGACCATGACACTCGGAGCACTTCAACACCCATTTGGGGCCTACACAGAAGTAGATGACTTACACAATGGAACTTCTGAGTTTTACAAGAATGTAATGGGAAGTAATTCTAGAAGATACATGTATTTTAAAAGAGAAGGTACAAACAGGCGAGCGGGGAGGTGGGGCTACCTGTAAAATACTAGAAAAGCACTTAACCTTACAGTAGGTGAAACACAGTGAGCAATTTCAGAAATTGGACACTTTAGCTTTTAAAGACACACAGTACTTCTTATAATCTCTAAACTGAGTTACTTGTCCATCCAAGAAAGTGTGACTTGCAACAGTTTTCAGAGCAAGTTAAAATGAAAGACAGCTCTCCTAGCCTTTTCCATACAATGCCCACCAGGAAAGAAAGACCAAACCCAGGTATGAGCCTAAAAGATACCTACAACTTGATGCTATGTGCGGGCAAGTCAAAGGCTTAGTGTTTGAGACACTATAGGAGGGACATGTGAACAGTTTTATATTTGTGGTGGGGATCAAACCCAGCACCTCACATATGCGTGGCAAACACACGGTCACTGACTCACATTCTCAGCCCCGCTTTTGCTCTTCGGGGGGGGAAAAAAAAAAAACATGAGTAGTTTTTCCTCTTAGAAAACTATCAAGATTAACAACGGCTATCAAGATAACAGTGCTTTAGTAACTCTGGATGAAAACTCTGTGGGGTCCTGAGTAAGCTGAGGAGGCAAATTTGACCCTGACCTTGTCACTTCTCTTCAGGGCCTTATTTCATGTGCTCTTAAGTTTCACTTGAATTTTTCAACTTAAATCTCTGCCTACTGAATCCTAACTTAAGACAATTTCATTCAGAACTCTTCTGTGACCCTAAACCCCAAGATACCATTTGTGTACCATCTGTGTTTCCAGACTTAACAACTTATTAAACTGCTTCAGATAAACAATGAATTTTTTTTCAGACTTAAGACTGTCCCAGTGGCTAAACATAGTGGCACTAGCCTTTTAATAGCAGCCCTTGGGAGGCAGAGGAAAGTAGATAACACGGGAAGTTCCAAGATAGCCAGGGCTATAGAAAGACCCTATCTCAAAAACAAAAACAAGTCAGGAGGTGGTGTTTGCACATGCCTTTAGTCCCGGCACTCAGGAGGCATAGGCAGATGGATGCAAGTGGATCAAGTGAGGTTGAGTTCAAGGCCAGCCTGGTCTACAGAGAAAGTTCCAAGACAACCAGAGCTGTGATACAGAGAAATACCAAAAGGCGGGGGGAGAGTGCTTACTACTCTTGCAAAAACCCAAGTCTGGTTCCCAATATACACGCACCCACATAATAGGAATTAAAACAGAAACAAATAAAACACCACCTCAAAATAACTGTAACTTAAGGTTAACAGATAAAGAAAAAAAATGCATAAGATTTTGTGGCTCAAGGTCATTTTGAAGATGCTTATTTATTCTGAGCAAAATATACAACTACAGCAGCTTGCCACTACCATAGGCTAGACACACTCTGTAGTAGCATTATAGCTACAGGCTCTGCAACAGAGAAGAGTATACCAACAGCTACTCAATAGATGGTTTCATTATCCACCTACACTCTGACTTTTATAATTACTTGATTGGAAGACAGGTTGAGAATCCCTCTATCAAATACTTAGGACCAGAGGTGTTTCAGATTTCAAGTCTAGAGTATCTGCATGGACTACCACTTGAATATTCCTGATTTGAGATTTGTCAGTACTCAGTTTCAGATTTTAGAACATTTCTGACTTTGATTTTCTGGTTAAAGATGCTCAACCTACAGGTGTAGGGTGTGCACCTATTGCGTTTATGAGCAGAAATGCCCATGAAGGCCCTTCAGAGAGCAGAAGTGAACACTTTCTCATGGAGGTATGCTAGCTTTTCTAAGCGAGTCCGTTTCAGTAGTGGAAGCCATTCCCAGTAAGATAATTCTACCACGCGGTACCCAATTCGAACCAGCTGCCTCCTCTTCATATTGTGCAGTCCAAGCAGATCCCTGGTACCATAGCAATACTGATTCTTGTTTGTAAACTGAATAGCTAGCTTCACTAGTGGGGGCTGAATGTGGGCTATAGGGCACAGTCCATCTGTTCCCACATTCCCCGATCTATCTGGCACACTGCAAGCAGAGTCCACTAAGAGTCCGGCTGTCTTCTTTCTTAACTCCACAGGTGGCTGGCCAGTCTCTAATTCAGTTTCCCCCTGGAGATATCTCTTGGCTTTTCCCTTTAGCAACTGATTCATCAAATCATCTGTAAGGCTGACTCCCACCTGCTTAAACTGTAATCGGGCTGCATCTTCCATTGGTGTCACTTCACTGTTAATTGGTAATGGCTTCATGTTAGCATCAAGCTGAACCTCTAAATCAGAAGACCGGGTGTGAGGCAAAATCATATGGTGCTTGATGTACTGAGGGCCACCTAACATGATCTCAAGTAAAGAGAGAGCTTCTAGGAACTCCGGTTTTGACCTCATATCCTTGCATGCTAAATTCCACAGCATTACAGATGCCTCTTGCTGAAGGTGAGGATTAAGACGACTGCCCTTATAATCTGGACACTCAATGGCAACTGTACCATCAAGTGTATACAGTTCCTTCGTGAGTTCAAACTTACTACTCTCTTGAGCTAATCTGACAAACTCTGGACTCAGAGCAACATTGATGAACTCAGTCGGAAAGTATTCAGAAAATGCCAGGCCAAGCAGGCAGGTCAGAAGATGCTCTGGGTACCGGCTGAATTCAGGCATCTTCCTGCGGATTTCATTTATCAGACTGGAATAAAATTCTTCTGTGTTGGGTGGCTTATAGTTCAGCGTTCCAAACGACCACAGAATTTTGGCAACGTCTTTACTTCGACAGTGTGCTACCCTTGGAGGCAAAGAGGCAGCTACTGCATTCATTACTCTTTCATCCAAGATGCGTAAGGCCGAGCAGGCAAGAGTGAGGTGCATAACACCCTGAACCCCCAAGGAAGGAATTCGCTGAGGAGCAATTTCTCCAAACCGCTTCATGAAATCCACGTGTTCTACATGAGTGAAGCGGAACATTTTCAGGATGTGAACTAAGGTGTGGCTGCTGACATGCTGCATGTTAGCACAAGCCAGGTCACCAATTTTCCGCATGACAAATTCAGAGAGATTACTACTTGATTTAAAAAAACCCAAACAGATTGTACCAATCTCCTCCAAATTTACCAGCTCGATATACTTAAGGATCAGTGATTCCAGTTTCTGCATTAGGTCCTGTGGTACCTGACGATTTTCACCTATAATATAAATCAAGTGAATCAGCTGAGACAAGGATAGCTCTTTCCAGTGTAAATGAAGGTAACTAAAAAAAAAATTTAAAAAACGAGGCACTCTGTGGCCCAAGTTCCGCCAAAGATCAGCAACCAGGAGAAGCTGGTCCAGATTCATCTCCCACACCTGACGGCAAAACCTGGTTTCATACACATCTAGCATGGAAGGGGAGAGAGAGATTCGTAAATCAACAAAGGCTTTCAAAATGCTGATCAGATCTGAGGTATCAAAGAGCTGAATGTTTTTCACACTCAGTTGGCAGAGCAACGCAAAGCTCTTACTGGACAGCAAACCAGAATGCTGTTCCACTGGCAGAGAGCTCAGCTTACAAAAGTAAGTAGTAATGACTTCTGGCTGGAGTTTATTTTGATAAACTCTGACTTTGTGCAAAATTAGTTCACCTTCTGAAACAGACAGGGGTTGGCAAGTCTCAGATCTGTTATAGCTGTGAAGCTGGTACTCTGGCCTTAGCTTTAAGAATACTCGGGTTCCTCCGAAGGCATCAAAAACCTCTACATCCTCTTTACCAACTCTTTCGGCACTAGGTTTGTCTGGATGCAATGTGTTGGCTTTAGGGGTAAAAGCTTTGTTGATTTCCAAACCCAGGTGGGCACTGCTGGTTGTGCAGATTCTCTGAGACAAGGTGATATCACCAATGTTCTTAACTTCTCGGGCAGGATGGCAGGAGCTATTATGTTCAGGAAGGTTCTGTCCCCCATGATGAATGATGTTTTCCATATTCCAATATGCCATGCTTTGGGCTGCACAGTAGGCAGAAGGATTACAAGATGCTTGGTATTTTAAAAGTTTTAACAACTTGAGAGTGGCTGCCATTCTGGAGTCTGTACTGATCTTTTTGGCAGTCAGAGCACAGTCCTCACACGTGTGATTAGGCAAGTTCTTGTTTATGTGGCGCTTGCTTAGAGACGGACAGAGAGGTGGTCCACAGAAACTGCCTGTAAATCTTCAGCACACCACAAGAGTCGTGGGCCACAAATGGTGGGGCCAGAATTGGTGCCAGATACTGAAAAAAGGGTAGATGAAGAATGAGTGGCTTCTACCTATAACACAAAATTTACACGTTATAAGAAATAGGTACAGCCAGGCATGGTGGTACACACCCTTTAAAAGCAATACTTAAGAAGCAGAGGCAAGAAGAACTATGGGAGTTTCAGGCCAGTCAGGACTATCTTCTAAGGCCTCATCTCAAAAAGCAAAAGGAAAAAAAGATAAAAAGATGCAGGTTGTACTACTGCTCATGCAAGTATGCTCAAGGTTAGTGAATGCCCAAAGCACAAGCCATCAAGTGTAAAGGACAAACTCTGTGCTTTGCAAACCAGAAAACTTCATATCAGAAGCATCATTAGGTGGTTTCTAGACTGCAGCTTGATATAAATCACTTCCTTGTAGGGAAGGACAAGAGGGGGAAGGCAGATTTCCAAAAGGAAGTGGGGAGTAAAAGTAGGCAACTCATTCCATTTCTTTATTTTCATGGGTATTTTGCGTACCAGAAGAGGGCATCAGATCCCATGGGACTACTGTTATACAGGACTATGAGCAGCCATGTGGGCACTGGGAATTGAACTCCGGATGTGCTCTGAACTGCTGGGCCATCTCTCCAGCCCACATCAGGCACTTTGTGATTCTATTCTTCTAGGTCCAGGGTTTTTTTTTTTTTTCGAAACATAGTCTATGTAGTCTTGGCTGGCCTAGAACTCACAGAGATCGTCTTCCTGTCTCTCTCTCTCTCACAAGTGCTGGGATAAAAGACACAGACCACTACATCCGACCGAGGTCCAGGTTTTTTTTTTTTTGTTTGTTTGTTTGTTTGTTTTGGTTTTTCGAGACAGGGTTTCTCTGGTTTTGGAGCCTGTCCTGGAACCAGCTCTCGTAGACGAGGCTGGTCTCGAACTCACAGAGATCCGCCTGCCTCTGCCTCCCAAGTGCTGGGATTAAAGGCGTGCGCCACCACCACCCGGCGAGGTCCAGTTTTAGAATGGAAATAAGCTAGGGTTAAGTAGAAATGTGAATGACAGAACTAAGCAGAAAATTCCAATTCAACTCCGAGATGATTCTTTCCAGTAGGAAGGATCAGGGACTAAGAAAAGTCAACAAAATCTAAATAAGGAGGCCTTTCATTTTAGAGGATATGAAGAAAACACAGGAGAAATCCTGAACTCCAGGCACTGCTTTGGGAAACTTGAATGCTGGCATGGAGGACTGTAATTTCAGCTACTCAGAAGGTTGACCATCTCCAGTCCCTTACTTAGCTTTAAAGAATTATAACCACAGTAACCCTCACAATCCTTTGAGTACAAGCTTAACTATACAGCCCTGGCATCTGGGTGCTATTCCTCTTAGGAAGGGCTGACTACCCTCTTTAGGCTGCTCTGGTTTCTGAGTGGTCTTAGAGACTGGCCTCAAATTCATAGGATTTCTGCCCCAGTCTACTCCCTAGATGCTGGGGTTGCAGGTGGGTGCTCGTCACAGAGTTTGGATCACTAGCACAGATCATCAGGAGCTGGGAAGCAGACTCAGAAACTCACACATGGAGTGGGCGGAAGCAAAGTTCAGAAGCCTGGTCACGGCTGGTAGAAAAGAGTCACTCAAAGCTGTGCTTCAAGGTCCAAAGAATTCCAGGTCACAGGACTGTCCTGCTGACCAGTCCAGAGACAGCATGAGACTCCTCTGGAGGAGGCAGACAGGCAATGCTGCCACTGAACCAGGTACTAATTAGGTCCTCACTTGGCTAGAAGCAGTACAATTTTCATTTTCCTCCCATGGAAAAAAAATGAGCAGGCCATGAAAGTGACTCTCCCGTATTTCTCTACCTCCTTTTTACAATATATATACAATATATATGTGTGTGTGTGTATGTGTGTGTGTGTGTGTATACATAATTATATATATGTATATAAAAGAATTATATATATAAAATTCCTGCCAGGTATGGTGGCACATGACTTTAATCCTAGCACTCAGAAGACATAGGAAAGTGTATCTCTCTGAGTTTGAGGCCATGCTGGTCTACAAAGTGGGTTTCAGGACAGCCAGGGTGACATGATGAGGTTCTGTCTCAAAAACAAAATAGCAAAAGATTTATCTTTTCATTGTATGTATATGGGTGCTTTGCCTGCTTCTATGTCAGTGCACCATTTGTGTGTGGTGGAGGCAAGGTGCTGGGTCCTCTGGAGCTGTAGTCCTCTGTAGGAGCAGCAAGTCCTGCTAACTGCCGAGTCATCTCTCCTGTTCATATTCTTTCTTTCTTCAATGTGCATTCTTTTTTATACTTACTAGCAAAGTCCAAAGGGATGTAAGCAGTCAATCAATGGACCATAGAGGGTTACTGCTGCAGAAGTTCCATGAATGATCTGAAATCTCTTCCTCTGTGCTTTTAGCCTGTTAGGTCTCAAACCCTGGACAACCGGCTGAGGTGCCTACTTAACATATCAAAGCACACTTGGCCACCAGATTTTCTCAGCATCCCTCAGTCCCTACCTGTTCAGGGTCCTCCTGGCTGGTACACCTCCCCCCCCCTAAACTTCTCCAGGTCAGAGACTGGTTGCACTTCCCCCCAGAGGCTCCTCCCTATATAATCCAGACATTTTGGTTATCTGCTCTTCTTTAAACCTTTGCCCTCTTGGCTACTGCACCTGGTTTCCCCCTCTCATTTCTCCCTTCCCCTTCCTGCCTCCTCACATGGCTCAGGGTAAAGTCCATGCTGGACTCTTCTATATGTCTCTGCCTCTGGCAATGCTCCCCCTCTTTATCTATAATAAACTTTCTCCTCAACCATACATAAAAGCAGTCATGTCCCATCAGGGTCCATACAAGGGGACCAACAGCCAACATTAAACTCATGAACACAGCTGGGCAGTTGGTAAAGCCACACCTGAGTGAGCCTTGGAGAGGCAGAGCCCCAAGGACTATGTGTCCTGAGGACCTCCTCATGCTGTTATTGAGCATAGCTCTGACGGTTGCCCTAGTGGTCACCACGTCCCTCATAACCTCCTATGGGTTGTATGAAAACTCTCAGTGGTGTCTAGTCCTTCACTGGGCAGTGTTACTGGTACTTAAAATAACAGTGACAGATTTTTTCCAAGCATTGCTGCTGGGACAAATTAATGATTCAATCAACACCCTTAGAAAGAATTTAGACATGTAGAATTGTTAGTAAGGTTAGGGTAAGATGTTTTTGTTAATGGCTTTGAGGTAGAAAATCTTGGGGAACAATTTAAAGTTTAGAAAGACAAACAGTTGAGCAAGGGACTCCCTGAGGTCAGAGAACAAAACAATGGCAGCCTGGCTAATGCTAGCTTAGATGGGTTGGTGATCAAAGGTGACTAATTCCTTGTACCCATTTCTGCCCTCAGCTTCCTGATATAAAAACTGTTGATGAGTGGGTATGCACCTTGAGGATTTAAAGTAGAGATGACTGATTTTTTTTCATATACAAACATTTAGATTTGTGATTCTTAAGATTTTTATAAGATCACCTTTTGAGCCGGGTGGTGGTGGCTTTAATCCCAGCACTCAGGAAGCAGAGGCAGGCAGATCTCTGAGTCTGAGGTCAAACTGGTCTACAAGAACTAGTTCCAGGACAGGCTCCAAAGCTACAGAGAAACTCTGTCTCAGAAAAAAAAAATTACCTTTTAAGATAAGTTATAAAGTGATTGACCCTTTCTTTGTAACCAAAAAATGCAGCCTGTCAGCAAAAGAACTAGCTGAGAAAAATACCTTGTTTGTTTGCACTCTGTTAATTATAACAAATTGCTTGAGTATGAATGTATGTGGGTTCTTGGGACAACTTGTTTTTTTACCTGTAATACATAAAATGTTTAAATGATGTAAGGGATATGGAAAACATGTTTTACTGGTATTCATTGTAATCATTTACTTGGAAAACAGAATGTAACCACTGTAATTTTTTTTTTTTTGGTTTTTCGAGACAGGGTTTCTCTGTGGTTTTGGAGCCTGTCCTGGAACTAGCTCTTGTAGACCAGGCTGGTCTCAAACTCACAGAGATCTGCCTGCCTCTGCCTCCCGAGTGCTGGGATTAAAGGCGTGCGCCACCACCGCCCGGCAACCACTGTAATTTTTATACTGCTTGAGAGACTTTGCTGCAGTACATAAGCTATAAGGGAAACAAAGTCATGAGAGAAGGAAAACACCAGGAAAGATACAGAAGGAGAGCTGCAGAAGAAGACATCAGGAAGTAGTTAGCGGAAGACATCAGGAAAGACACAGAAAGGGAACACCAGAGTAGATGAATGAAGCCAAAAAAAAAAGAATAGAGTAGAACAAGAAAAAATAACAAAGAAGCTTTCATCCCTTGGACAAGAAATCTGTGTGTTTTTTTCACTGACTCTGCATCTTGCTCCCAGTCTCTCTGGAACCTCTGCAATGTCCTTTCCTTTTTATTTATTTATTTTTTAATTCAACTGGTGCCAAAACCCAGGACCAGTGATGTCCATACCTTTTCTATTTCCTTTTTTCATTCAGTCTCTTCTTTCTAGAGTCCATAAAGAGCCAGGACTGAAGGGCAGGCCAAAGGACTTTATTCTGCCTACCAGGTTTCTTTCTCTGAGAGAGAGGAATGAATGTTCTAATTTTATACACTGGGTTCCTTTTAAGACAGGATCTCACTATGTGGCCCTGGCACTCATTAGGTAGACTATAGTGAACTTGGATTGAATTTAGAGCTCCACCTGTCTCCAAGTCCCTAATGCTGGGGCAAAAGGTGTGCACCACCACACCTGGGGCTACATTTGGTGTTTTATGTGCCCAGCTTCAACTGCTCAAGTGATCCCAAACTACATCCTTAGGCCCAAATTAAACCTTGTGCCTGGTTTTCACAAGTAAAGTTTTATCTGGACATATCTCATGTCTGTGTTAGCTTTCTCAATACAAGAACCGAGTAAGTAACCGTCTCAGAGACTGTACGGCTGTAAAACATAAAGTGTTTCTTTATTATTATTATTATTTATTATGTATACAATGTTCTGCCTGCAGGCCAGAAGAGGGCACCAGATCTCATTACAGATGGCTGTGAGCCACCATGTGT
>NW_004949101.1:17143163-17144713 GCF_000317375.1 Microtus ochrogaster | reverse complement strand
GTTCTCCCCACCATTATCCTCTCTAGTTTCCTCCTCTCCGATGGTTAGTCTCCCTTCAAGGCTTGAGTCCTAAATGAACTATTTGATATGCATCAACCCCCACCTCCCCTTTAACTTTCTGAGACAGGATCTCATGACACAGACCTGGCAGATCTGGAACTTGGGAGAGATCCACCTGCCTCTGCCTTCCTAGTCCTGGAATTAAAGGCATATACCACCACATCCTGCTTAGTTCTCATTCTAACAATAAGGTAGGTTTATTATTTCCATATTATTTATAAGTAAGAGATTTTATAAGATTAAGGAAATTCTCACAAGAAAAAAAGAAATCTTTCATATGGTACAGAGCCAAAGGACTGAGTAGAGCTTGCTCTCAGACTCCAAAGGCCACACTACTAGAATACAGAGACCGTAATACAATTTAGAAAGCAGAGGTGGAGATTTGGGGGCAGGGCTGAAGAAGCGACTCTCCAGATTTCCAGATGCCAGGAGTTAGAGTCACTGGGTCAGCTCAAGGGCATCTCCTGCCTATCACATCCTCGCATTCCAGTTATCACTACAGTTCACCCTACTTATAAAAAGAATAAAGAGAAGACAAAAAAACTGACAACTATATGAAAGAATGGATTTTGCAGAACATTCTACAATCAAAGAAAGAGTACAATAAAAGACCTGAAAGTTGGCAGGAGATATTTGAGACAGAAACATGAAGAGGTCTAGGGGCCGAGGGACTGGAGAGTGGCACAGTGATTGAGAGCACTGGCTGCTCCTCCAGAGCAGTTTACCTGCTCAAGCAGAGCAGTCTTGCAGACCAGGGATTCCCAGAACCCACATGGCTCACAACCATCTGTAATTCTAGTTCCAGGGGCTCTGATGCCCTCTTCTGGGCTCTGCGGGCACTGCATGAACATGATACATAAACATACAAGCTGGGAAAACATGTGGGCACATGAAATAAAATAATTCTAAAAAAGAACAGGTACAGCCGGGCGGTGGTGGCGTACGCCTTTAATCCCAGCACTTGGGGGCAGAGGCAGGCGGATCTCTGTAAGTTCGAGGCCAGCCTGGTCTACAAGAGCTATTTCCAGGACAGGAACCAAAAGTTATGGAGAAACCCTGTCTGGCAGAGGTACGAAGTCTCTTGAGTTCAAGGCTAGTACACAGTGAATTCCAGGATAGCCAGGGCTACAGAGAGACCTTATCTCACAAAAACAAAACACAACAAAGCACATATACACACACATCAAATAAATAAATAAATAAACAAACAAATAGTTTTAAGAAAGTTGGCTCAGTGTTTAAGAACACTTGCTCTTGCATAGGAGCCTAGTTCATTTCCCAGCACCCACAATGGTGTCTCGGTTCCAGTGAGTCCAGTTCCAGAGGATCTGATACCCTTTTCTGAACATTGAGGATGCCAGGCATGTGCATGGTCCATAAACATACATGCAGGCAAAACATTTATACATGTAACATAAAATAAATTTAAAGGAGAATTTAAAAAGAGTTCAGTTTTGAGATGTGCCCGGGTGGTGGTGCAAGCTTTTAAT
>NW_004949101.1:17139647-17141266 GCF_000317375.1 Microtus ochrogaster | reverse complement strand
GTTGCCTGCCATACAGAAGACCTGCGTTCACTACCCAGTGCCACATAAAAGCTGGAAGGAAGAGAGGAAGGAAACGCAATACAAATGTATATGAAAGCAGCTGCTCTAAGACTTCTCTTAATCATGCTGCTATTATACTAAATCAAACCTCAAAGAAAAAGAAACCAACAAATACCAAAAGGAACAGACTGTTGAAAACGATTTTGGGGAACAAAAGTGGGGGAAGAAACTGGAAAGAACTGACAGTGTCACAAGTTCTATTGAACTATTTAAATCACAAACAAGCACAACTTCAACAAAACTTAAATTTACAAAATACGAATGTTAGAGGTGTGGCGGTGCACGCCTGTAACCCTAGCACTTGTGAGGTGAAAGCAGGAGTCACGGTCATCCTTAACTATACACTGAGTTTGAAGCCAGGCTAGGATACAAAAACAGAAGCCAAGTCTAACTAGGCATGGTGGTAAAGGTCTTTAATCCCAGAACTTGGGAGGCAAAAGCGTGCAGATCTGTGTGAATTCAAGGTCAGCCTGGTCTACAGAGTGAGATCCAGGAAAGCCAGGGCTGTTATACAGAGAAACCAAAAACAACGACAAGCCAAGTCTAGTGGTGCACAACTTTAATCCCAGTATTTAGAAGGCAGGGGCAGGTAAAGCTCTGTGGTTTTGAGGCCAGCCCGGTCTATACAGCAAGCTCCCAGTTAGCCAGGGTTATACAGTAAGATCGCCTGTCTTTAAGAGAAGAAAAAAGTAGGGAAGAAGAGAAGAGGCAGAGTAAGAGGGCAGGGAAGAAGAGCATTGCAAAGGAGATTGCTGCTAGGTAGAGAAAACAGGCTGAGGGAGTTAGTTAACTTTTCTTTCCCCGAGGTTTCCCAGAGCACAAACGAGAAAGCTGAAAATCAATTAATTAACTAATTCCTGGCTCCTAATTAAAGGCTCTAACCTGACGTCACTGCACTAAGCTCCCTGCCTAGTTTCAATTTTCTAAATATATCCTCCTCTCTATCTCCTCCTTAGGGCCGCTAATAGACCGCAGCACAGCTTCATGGTGTTAGCATCTCCAAAAGGCACTGCTCAACCACCCAGACGGTGTGATAACACAGAAGCCAGAAGTCTTACCTTTTTATCTTCCAGATACATGCCTCAGCAAGGCCATCTTAAACCACAGTCCAGAAGTTAGAAAAAGGGAACCGGGCAGAAAAGGGCAGCCATGGTAACTGTAAGTCAATTAAGCGTATGACACATTTAGTATATACAAATTACCAACTACTCATTCTCATACTGTCTTTTCTCTTTTGCAGTGTTAGTAATCAAACTCAAGGCCTCATCAATGCTAGGCTTACTACAGCCTTAGCTCCTAACTTTTTCTAGGGGCTAAAGTCTCCTGATGGGAGTTTACCAAAATTTAAAGCCACAAAGGCTTATAAACTGACAGTAATGACCCTGAGCTGTCAGTGAGTTGTTAACTAGGTTGTTTCTTCCCTTCTGCTTCCATGTACCAGTAGTCTAGGAAGGTTAAGGCACACTGCAAACTGCAGAGGTCAAGGGAAGGGTCTATGAACCAAGCCAAAAGAAAATCAAAGCTGGGGGGAGGGGAGTCCAAATCTAGCACAAACCATC
>NW_004949101.1:17136078-17138504 GCF_000317375.1 Microtus ochrogaster | reverse complement strand
AACAAAAAACAATTCCAGTCACATACAACCAAACACCTGGGTTTTTATTGTTGTTTTAGTTTTTCACCTGTTTTTCCAATTTTGAAGGTTTCAAAAATAAGAAACTTCAGATTTCCGTTTTTGTTTTTTTTCTTTTCTTAGAGGGGTGGAGAGAGCACAGTCTTCCTATAGCCCTGTATGGCCTCAAACTCACAGAGATGTGCCTCCTTCATTTCCTAAGTGCTGGAATTAAGGATGTGCACTACCACGCCAAGCCAGAATTCTTTTATATAAAAGTTGACTTACTGGTCAGAAAGATGGCCCAGTGTTTAAGAGCACTGGCTGCTCTCTCAGCCCACACTTTGGCTCACAACCAACTACAATTCAAGTCCCAGGAGATCTGACATCCTCTTCGGGCCTCCTCCAGCCAGACACATGGTGCACAGACACGCACAAAGGCAAAACGCCCAGACACAGAAAACAAAAATAAAGAAAAAAACCTTAAGTTGACCTATTTACACGATGAATGCCAAGGCTTCATTGGGGACCAGAAAACAATAAACCACTAAGTATGGTAGACATACAGACACAGCAGCCCTGCACAACTGCCAGAAGTGACCCCGCTTTCTCAGCTAAATGAAGCAAGTGGTAGTCTTGAGATTTTATTTTGGTCTACCAAGCAGGACTAAATCACCTAGGGCTAGCCTGTGGCAACTGAAGGCAGTAGGCCTAAGAACCTAGTGCTAGAAAGCTGCTGTTTTGAGTACTCACAGTGTGGGCAAAGTACAGAAAACATGAACACAAAATATCAATTCTTTTTTACATTAAAATTCCTAGATAGGCGCTCCACAGGATGAAACAAAGCCCAGATGTCTACACTGAGTGAGCAAGGAAGCCCCCGAGAAGACTCATAAATGTATCAAGTAGAAAGGCTCCTATGCAGAGTTCCCTCCTTGAGTTAGAGCAAAGAGATGTCATGATTTGAACAGAAAAGGGGCAGTAATTTCCTGTTCCTGGGAGAGAGAGGGGACAAACGCTATTACCTCGACTTGGGCTTGTACGACCAGAAAGTGCTAGAAAATGAAGGTATATGTTTCACTGCCTCACCCCGTCCCAAGATGCTTTCTGGCGAGAAGCTGGTTAAGAAACACCGACTCGGCCGGCCGATGGTGGCACACGCCTTTAATTCCTGCACTCGGGATGCAGAGGCAGACGGATCTCTCAGTTCGAGGCCAGCTTAGTCTACACAGTGAGTTCCATGACAGCCTGGGCTACACAGAGAAACCCTGTCTCGAAAATCTGGGGGGCGGGGGGAAGAAGAAAGAAAGACCTGCTCTCGGGACCCACCCAAAACCGGCTAAGTCACTTTCTAAGGGCTTCGCGTGGACGCTAGGATGTGGAGTGGGACCGAGTAAAATGTTTAACAGTCCTGTGAGGTACATACAGTCACGATCTCCACTTCACAAGGGCTCAAAAGCAGCATTCAAAGAAGTCCTTTCCCCTCAGTCACAGCAGTTTGGAGAGGCGAAGGTGGCCCAGATATCGAGGGGCTCTCGGGTGGCGCCCGGGTCGCCGGCTTGGAAGCACTGCCTCGGCGGAGCAGGCCCGGGAGAACCGGTCGGCGGGGCCAGAACGCAGGCAGCACGTCCTCCCCGGCCGCCCACTCACCTGACACCCGCAAAGGTAGCGCTCCAGCTCCAGTCCCGGGCCGCAAAAGGTAAGTCAACACACACAGCCCTCCAGCAGCAACCGCTCCACAGCCCACTTCCGGGCCAGCGGCCGTCTACTTCCGCCTGCGTCAGTCCCGGAGCCGGAGCCGCCGAGGCCCAAAAAACTCCAGACAGCGTTTTCCACTGGCATTTTCTAGCGTCAGACGTAAAGAGGATGCCTAGAACGAGCAGAAGGTAAAATAGTACGCTGGATGGATCACTTTGGTAGTAATTGAGCAGCTGTGCACAGGTTCGAATCCTAGGATACCATCAAGATTTTATGATTTTGGAAAATCACATAAACTTTTAAAGCCTTGTTTGTCATCTATAGAATGAAGATAATGATGCATTTCCAATAGCGAAAATGCTTATGTTTTCAGAAGAGGAAATAGCAATGGGTAGATGAAAAATGGGCAAAAGAAACTGGGAACTGGGCATATTACGCCTTTAATCCTAGCGCTCAGGGGGCAGAGACAGGCAAATTTTCTTTTTCTTTTTTGTTTTTGTTTTGTTTTTCGAGACAGTGTTTTGCTCTAGGTTTTTTGGAGCCTGTCCTGGAACTAACTTTTGTAGACGAAGCTGCCCTCTAACTCACAGAGATCCGAATGCTGGGATTAAAGGCGGGCGCCACTACCGCCCGGTTTAGGCAAATTTTCTTGAATTGGAAGCCAGCCTGGTCTACATAGTGGGTTCCAGGATAGCCATGGCTATGTAACAAGATCTTGCCAATAAATAAAT
>NW_004949101.1:17135123-17135668 GCF_000317375.1 Microtus ochrogaster | reverse complement strand
ACCAGCCTGGTCTACAGAGCTAGTTCCAGGACAGGCTCCAAAGCCACAGAGAAACCCTGTCTCGAAAATCCAAAAAAAGAAAAAGAAAAAAAAAAAAGAAAAATGGATGCAAGACGCTGAGGCTGGAGGAGTGTTAAGTCAGGATGGTCTTGTACCCCCCTTAGGAGCGCCTCACACCTAGGCTGGAAGATTCTCTCAAGCCCTTTGTAGTAAGAAGGCACTGTCCCAGGCTACCATCTATTTGAAAAGCTGTGGAAGAGAATGGAGACCTCTTACTCCTCCAGGCCACTGGTGGGGAGATAGGACAATGTAAGAGGTGGTGACAAAGAAGTTCTAGCCCAGCATCAAAGCTTCTAAGTTCTATGAAAGGCAGTTTGCCTGAGTGTGAACATTGTGCCCCTAGACCATTGGTAACAGGGTTTATACTGGTCAGGGACAAATAGCTGAGGTGCCAGCCAGGCGGTGGTGGCGCACGCCTTTAATCCCAGCACTCGGGAGGCAGAGGCAGGTGGATCTCTGTGAGTTCGAGACCAGCCTGGTCTACA
>NW_004949101.1:17121016-17134568 GCF_000317375.1 Microtus ochrogaster | reverse complement strand
TCTGTAGACCAGGCTGGTCTCGAACTCACAGAGATCCGCCTGCCTCTGCCTCCCGAGTGCTGGGATTAAAGGCTTGCGCCACCATCGCCCAGCTCCGTGTCTCCTTTTTATCGACAGGAAACTTCTCTACCATGCCTAGGAGCACCCGCGTCCTTTCCTTTTTCTTTCTCTTATCTGATTACAACCTGCCTGCAAACCCAGGGGGAGAAATCCCACACCCAGGGGCAAAATCTTTTTTAATTTATTTATTTATTAAAGATTTTTGTCTCTTCCCCGCCACCGCCTCCCATTTCCCCAGGGGCAAAATCTTGATTGCTCCTGGGCAGCCACCATAGTCCAGGTTCTCTTTGCCAAGTACTGTTTCCTAGTCTCCTCTAAAGTGCGAGGAGCTTCTGGCCCATCTCTAGCCAACAGGGCTGGAAGGGAAGAGCTATGGCATGGTTCTGGGACCTTTTCTTGGTGTGTGTGTCTGTGTAGGCCAGTGGGCAACATCAGGTGTCTTTCTCAATCACTTTCCATCTCACTTTTTGAGGTCGTGTTTTTCACTAAAACTGGAGCTCGCGGCTTCAGATTTAGCAATACAGACTAGCCATGAACACCTGTATTCTGGTGGCCCCTGTGCGGTGGTTAGATAGAGACTGGGCCTCAGGGCTTGCTTTTATGTGGGTGCTGGAAACGCAAACTCAGGTTCTCATGTATAGCAGGCACTTTCTTTTTCTTTTCTTTCTTTCTTTCTTTCTTTCTTTCTTTCTTCCTTTCTTTCTTTCTTTCTTTCTTTCTTTGTTTTTGAGACAGGGTCTCACTATATAGCCCCAGCTGTTCTGGAACTTACTGTATAGAACAGGCTGGCTGCCAGCTCAGAGATCTGCCTACCTCTGTCTCCTGAGTGCTGTGATTAAAGGCCTGTGCCACCACATTTAGCCTCAGAAAAACTTCAATCCCCACCTCTAGGGTTTCTCTGTGTAACAAATAGCCCTGGTTGTCCTGGAACTAGCTCTGTAGACTAGGCTAGCATTGAACTCACAAAGATCCGCCTGCCTCTGCCTCCCGAGTGCTGGGATTAAAGGCGTGCGCCACCATCGCCCGGCTCCAAAAACCTTTTATATCACGATAAAGTGGTACAAACCAAACTCATCAGAAAGCTATGCCACTCTGTGGCAGAGGAAACAAGGTAGGATCAGTGGGAGGATGAAAAATCTGGACTCTGGAGCAGTGATTCTCAATCTTCTTAACACTGACCCTTTACTAGCTCCTCATGTTGTGGGGACCCCGACCATTAAAGTATATTTGTTGATAGTTCATAACTGTAATTTTGCTGGTATGAATCTTAATGTAAAAATCTGATGTCACTCTATGTTTGACCCCAAGAGGTCACGACCCACAGGTGGAGAATCATTGCTGTATCTCCACAAGGAGGTGTCTGTGACACCTATATCTAGAGGTATGGGGTAAAGGGAAAAATAAGCCACTCTTTATAAGTATAAATCTAGGCCAGGCAGTGGTGGTGCATGCCTTTAATCCCAGCATTTGGGAGGCTGAGGAATGCAGATCTCTGAGTTCGAGGCTAGACTAGTCTAAAGAGTGAGTTCCAGGAAAGTGTAAATCTAGTTGTGATGTTTACAGAAAACTAATTTTTTACTGCGAGGCTTTGGGAAGACTGAAGGAACTACCATAAAGGACAGGTCACCTCTTACAGCATACATGGGTCTTTTTGCCATTAACTGGAAACTGATTCTGTGATTCTATGGTACTCACTGTGAGGTGTTTTAAGTGGCTGCGGGCGGTACTTAGCTATCCTGCATCTCCTGCTTTCGGGATAGCAGCCCAGTGCACAGCTCCTGACCTAGAGCCAGCTGGTAGCACTGCTAACAGCCTGAGCTGAAGAGGAAGTCGTTGCCTCCCCCCACCCCCTCCCATTGGTAGGAAAGGTAGAACCATGACTCCTGGACAAACATGGAAGACTTAAGCTTTGAGCCAATCTCCTCGCACAGCACAATGAGTCCTCTGGAGAATGTTTGTTCCAGCTTTGCCTACACCCCCAAACCTTACCTCCCATACTTGCAAAAATACAAGCTGGCCACAGAATGCCATTTAAGAGGCTTTCTCCATTTTATTTCTTTGGGAAAATGAAAAGTCTTTCCATCACATATGGTAGATATATATATTTATATATTTATACATTTATATATAATTTATTTTGTGGTTGGACATTCCAAAGCTGTTCATATTTTTTTCTCTCCCCCCCATCTCTGTTTTGTTTTGTGTTAATTCCTTCTCCCAGTCCCTGTGGGCCAGGGCCTGGTGCAGGAACGGTGAGGGATTAGAGGAATGGGCAGTGCTTGCCAGAGTGGCCTCCAATCAAGGTCAAAAACCCATTGAGGACCACCCCGAAGGAGCTGTGCCGAGGGTTGGAGGGCACAAGAGGGCACTCCTGCTTTTTGTGGGGGGTGCACAGCTGGCTAAACAGTCACCAGTCATGGAGGAGGCTGGTCAGGGGTTGGGGGACTTGCTCACAGTAGTTACCAACCCTCTCCACCCAGTCCCCAAAATTCCATCTTGGGGCTGGAAGAGGGAGTGAAAAAGAGAAATACAAGGACTGAGGGCCAAGTCTCCTCTGATTGTTATTGCTGGTGAATTGGAAATTTACTTTCTTAAAAGAGAAATTAGAATTTCCCTGCCTGTTTTGGGGGGTGGGGATAGCCTCTGAGAGATCCTAGATAAGGAAGTGATGCTGACTGTCCCAACTCATGTCAGTCATCCCTGCCCGGACAAACAAGCCAAATCAAAGTCTGGCCAACAGCCAAAGGGTCAGCGATCCTCAAAGGTTAGCCTTGTTCTTTAGGGGTAGTCACATCCAACCCTGACTGGCCCCTCAAAACCAGGGCCCGGGGCTCAGACTTGGGCCAGCGGAGCTGGGGAGTGAGCAGTGCACCAAAAGTCAAGCAGAGCTCTCTGCTGGGCGCAAAGGTGAGACTTGGAAGAAAAGGCAGCTTGGGAGGATGATGTGAGCGTGAGAGCAGGAGACTGGGGGAGACAGTGAGGGAAAACACAGGAAGACATCAGACATCCAGCTGACCTCAGATTGAGGCAAACAGAATACCTAAGAGGCAGGTCGCACTTCATAGCTATAATTAGAGCTGACCAGTGACCCTGGGTATGGCGGGGTCAACAAAGCAGCAGGGGATAGATAGCCTTGTAGGATCCTGGCCAGAGGGTGAGGGTGGGGCTGAGAAGCCTCCAGGTGACCCTTTCCAAGAAAAGGAAGGCAGATCTCCCCTGGGTACTGAGCTTCCAGCCCCAACTCTCACCTCCCTCAATATACACAGAGGGACACATGCTCAGGACTAGTCCAGGCTCTAAGGCCTGAGCCAAAGATACCTTGCTGGGGGAGGGGTTGGGCAGGTAGCCCTCTCAACCACAGGCAGGCCATCTGCTCCCACTTCTGCTAATCTGCCTGGGGAAGGAAAACACTACATGAAGGAGAGAGACCAGGAACCTAGGGTCTGTCAGCATTGATAGACCCACGCAGGCTCCTTCAGGCTGTGTGGCCTAGGAGGAGAGCACAGACAATAGCATTGGACACAAGGTGACCAGCAGCGGTGGCCCAAGATCTGGGAAGGGGGCTGGGGTACTTCCTGGCAACGCACGCCTGCTGCCTCCATCTCCAACAAGAGGCTTCCCAGAAGAGGAGCATGCTCCCCGCACCTGGGACCTCACCCCCACGCACTCTGCCCTCCCCCACGTTCTCCTTGGCAGGAGGGTCTCGAGTGGCTACCCACAAAGGCAGTGCTAGAGCTGCATGGTCTGAGGATAAGGGGGGCTGGTCACAGCTGCTTTGAGAACCTCTTTGGTCTGGGGATATGCAGCGCACATGGGGAAAGGAAATGGATGGAAGGGGACATTGGTGACTCCAACCTTCAGACAGGGTACTTGTCAGAAGGTTGTGCACGCAGATAAGAGAATCAGATTTCTGTGGACTCGATGCGCTCGAGGCGGGAGGGGGTCCAGGCTTTCTTCTCCTCACCATGCTGGGGTGTAGGCGTGCTGGCACCCCCCGCTGCCCCACGCTCCCGAAGTCGCCGCTCCAGCTGCTGGTTGCGCTGGTACATCTCCACGTAACTCAGCTGGAGCTGCTTCTGGTACTCAATGACCTTCTCCTTCTCCTCCAACCACACCCGGCGCTCCTCTGCAAAGCTGGCACCCTGGCGCTCCCGGGCACGCCGCTCAGCAGCCAGCTCAGCCTGCAGTCTCCCCACCTCCCTGCGCAGGGCCCGTGTCCCACCGTCTCCCGAAGCATCCACCTCCCCATCCACAGAACCCAGGGAAGCTGCTGCTGCCACCCCAGCCTGGCGGCGCATCTTGGCCTCATCGCTCTCACAGGAGGCCAGGGCTTCCTGTGGCTCGGCCAGGTCCACAGGGGTCAGTGCAGGCTTGAGGCAGGCAGGGGGCAGCTCGCCTTCACTCAGCTCCAGGCTGGCCTGTTTGCTGCCGAAGGAGTCCCTCAGACTGAGCAGTTGTTCCTCCTTCTCCCGGAGTGAGGCCCTACCCTCCCGAAGTTGTGAGCGCAGTCCCACGATCTCACTCAGCTTCTGCGACACATCAGCCTGGGAGTCCTTCAGTTGCTGCTTCAGGAGGGAAATCTCGCCGGCCTTCTGGCACACCTGGATAGGGACAGGCGGAAGCAGAAGGCAAGGTAAAGGCAGAGCAGACGGAGTAAAGGCTCATCTCAACCCAGCTCCCGCTCCAGGGGCACCGAGCTTCTGCTGGACTCAGGCTCAGACCCACAGGGGGCTCCCGCCTTACTCCGGACAGAAGTGACTCCTCTGCTACAGCCCAAGGGCAGCTTCTGTTCTCAGGGTCACTCTGAACTGATTTGGTCCCCTTCCCTGTCACAACTCCCCCCACTACCCAGTAGTAAGTCGCGGCTCTGAGGTCTCCAGAGGAAGAGGAGTTGAAAGGGCGCCAGAGAGGAAAGATCTAAGCCCCCCAGCCCGCACCTCCCACTTAGTTTCCTCCATCCGGGGCAGGAAGTCGGCCTGCTCCTTCTGGCAGGCGGCCACCTTGTCCTCTAGCTCTTCCCGTTGCCTCATCAGCTGGGCTGCCTCCTCCTGCAGCTGCTTCTTGTCCTGCTGTAGCCGCAGCACCTGCAGCTGTAGGCCCTGCTGGGCGCGCTGGGCACGGCGGGCCACCTGCTGCAGCTTCCCACTGCAGCCCTGCCGGAGCTCAGCTAGCTCCCGCTCCCATGCCTTCTGCCGCTCCTCCAACACCTGGGCCACCGCGGCCTCACTCTGCTCCAGGCTGCGCCGCAGAGCCGCCACCTCCTGCTCCTTCTCCCACAGCCGCTCCTCCAGTTCCTGGATCAGTGCGCTGGGCGAGGGTGGTGAACAGGCTGCAAACGGCAGGCCCCCGCTTCCACCCTCCCCGGACCCCAGGTGGCCTGACCGCCCCATGGACGATGATGACCCACTCTTACTGGAGGCCCGCCCACTGTCAGAGGTCCCCAGATCTTGGTAGCCTGACCCCCCACCGCTGCTGCCACTACTGTAGCCCGCCGTGCCAATGCGGTTGATATGGCTGGTGGAAGCACTGAGGGGCGCCAGATGCTGGCTGTAGCTGGAACTATAGGTAGGCAAGCTGGTGAGTGAGTTCCGGCCTGAGTCTGAGAGGCCACCCCCACTCCCACCCGCCGGTGTCATGGTCCGAGACTTGTCCAGTCCGCCTTTGAGGCCAGCAGGGCCCTGGCGTCCCTCAGGGGTCCCATTGGTCTGTGGAGGACACAAGTTCTGCATGGAATGAAAGTTCTTGGGTACAACAGGCTTGAAGGCTGATGGCCGGACTAGTGGCTCTGAGCACTGCATAGAAGGGGGGGGGGGGAGAAGCATCAGATTGAGATCTTATCCTTGGCCCCTCCTCTTCCTTATGTCCAAGACTTGTTCAAGAACCCCCTTCTGCCCCAATTATATCTCCAAACCGAGTCTCCCCTGAGGCTCCACCTCTAGTCTCTCCCACAAGCCATCTCTGTCCTGAATCCGCACGTGACTCGGCTCCGGGATTGCACGCCACAACTCCTCATAATGGTTTTCCTCCGGGTTCCCACGATTCCCCCTGAGAAGTCCCACCTTAACCTCTTGTCTTGGTTACCCACCACCACCACTCTAAATTAGGCTCTGAGGCTCTCAGGTCCTGGGGACTAACCTGGTCTAGCTTGCCAGAGGTGGTCAGGAGCTTCGGTGGGTGACTGGGTTCACGGTATTGTGGTGGAGCCTTGTCGCTGCCCCCACTGCTGCTGCTGCCCCCACTGCTGCCCACCACGTTACCACAGACGTCTGTGTGGTCACTGCCCCGCAGCTCGCCATTGAGGTAGAGAGAGTTGGCGAGAACCTTGTCCTCTGATGGGTAACGGCCAGGTCTCTCCCTGCTGGCACCACTACCACTGCTTCTTGGACCAGGGAAACTGCCCTGGCTGCCCCCACCCCCTGTTCGAGTGCCCACGCTTTTCATAGGGAACTCCTGGGCATGGGGCACCCCACTACCCACACTGCCCATGGTCAGGCGGGGATCTGGGGGTCCAAGCTCAGAAGGCCGGGGGGCAAAGGCCAGGAGAGGATCCCTCCCTGGATCAGCGCGCACAGGTAATGTCTCCAGCTTCGCCATGGCTAAGCCAGACGGGCACTGTGGGCACAAGTGGGAAGGTAGAGAGGTCAGAATTCACCCCCAGCCCCAGGCAAGTCATCCCAGGCCCCACTCTGTCTCTCTGCGTTCCTTTCAACGGACACCAGAGTAACCAGGCTTCCAAGATGAAGGCACAGCTGCCTTTGTCCCAAGGCACCGCCAGGCACATGCCTTCTCAGCTGGGCTCACTCCTTAACCCCACTCCACCCACGAGCCCCCCAGACTCAGTGACTTCCCTGTGCTGCAATTCCCAGAGTTTAGTTTTCACTGAATTTACCCTGGGTCATGATTCCTATATTCCAGCTTCCTGGACTGGGAAGGTGGGATTGGTTTCCAGTAGGGGTTCAACTCAGAGGTTGAAGGAGAGACACAATAACCCTACACAAAAAAAGCTGACAGTGCGGGTCTTTCCCAGACCTCTGATCTAAGGTGGTAAACAAGGTGAAAGCTAACTACAGGGGAGACTTCTCTTCTTACCTTTCCAAAGAGGTGGGGGGCGGGCGGGTCCTCAAGCTTGGGACCCTCCGAGGCAGAGTCTGCAGGGGCCATGTGGATCACTCTGGAAATCCGGGCTAGGCCCGAACCAGCTGCATGACTTTGGACTAGCCGACCAAGCCATCCCGCACTACAGTTTTCTCCTCTGTGAAATGGGAAGAATTAAAAACCGAGCTGCCGCGCGCCAGGCGCCTGGAGGCGGCAGGCAAGGGAAAAAAGCCCAGTCTCGGAGTTGGGTGGGCGGAGCTGCCGCTGCGGCCTGCGCCAAGGTCGCCGGTGGGCGCAGCCGTAGTTCTGCAGACGACTTTCACAGGCTGCAGGCTGCAGCAGGTGGCAAGGAAGCCTTCCCGGAGGTTTTCCTAACTTGGCCTCCTGGGAGCCTGGCCCCAGAGTGCCCCACTCTCTGAGATCAGTACTCCATAGCAGTCCCTAAACTGGCAGAGACCCAGGCAGGGACGCAGCAACACCAAAACACCAGCAGCCAGCTCCTCCCCGCCCCCCTCTGGCTTTTCCCACAGGTGGGTGAAGGAGGGGCGGGACTTGTGCAACCAGCGATGATGACCCCTGAGGATGCCCTGCCTGCTGAACCCTGCTAAGAATGCAGTACCACCAGGAAGAGTTCTTGGATTAGCCATTCCTCCACACCCCCCTTTCCCTTTGGACCTTGACCCCGTTCAGTTGACCATGAAGTCCTCTGAGCCGGTTCTGTTGGGTGTGCTCTCTCCCACGGAAGGGGGAGCAAGGCCCTGCTCAGAGAAGCCTAGCTTCTTGCTTCCTGGTTCTTTTGTCTCAAGTCAGCACCTTGGAACACCTGTCCCGGAAATCTGTATAACACAGGTGGGCAGGAATCCCGGGCCAATCCTAGCCACTGGCATGAGGCTCTAATAGTTCAAATACATGCGCCAGTTCTGAAAGAGGGATGCTCTTCAGGCCTGTAGACCCCAGAACCATGCAGGGCACCCTTTCTCCCTATTAAAATTAAGAGGTCCTTGAATAATGCTTCTACTGAGATGCCTAAATCTAATGCTGCATCCTTCCTGTCAGCCTCCAACTGCCAACAGGGAGGCTGCCAACATGTGTGCCCTTCAATTTCTTCTAGCCACATACACATTGTGGCTCTAGGTAGTGGGTACGTTCCCCAGCAAACTGGTCATTGGCATTGCAGAAGTGTATTCAGTGCCTATCCCCACAGGTACGGAAACAGCACAGTTGCCACCCTCCTCCTTTGGGCCATTCTGTGCCCACGTGCAGCCTGACAGTGGGCATGGGACGCACCCAGGGAATCTCTGAAATTCAGGTGTGCCACCCAAGAGTGAGGTCTCTTTTGCCTTACACTAGTTGCTGAGGTTTCCACTTGGGAGATGCTCTAGCCCGCTAGCCCTCCACCTTGAAAGCCCCTCCTACTCTGAGCATCGCCCCTCACTCATCCTTACTGAGTTCAATGGAGGGGGTAGCTGGAACTGGCAGGGTGAAGCCGAGAGGGAGGCCTGGGCATGGTTACAGGAAGAACTGGCAAATCCTCAAGCAGCTGGAGCTCAGGTGGAAGCAACATGAGAAGAGGCTAGGGCACCTGTGTGGGTGTGACATCATTAACACGACAGGGAAAGATTGCTTAGGAGAAATAGGTGTTTCTGAGAAGACCCAAAGCTACCTCTTCCAGGGTGGAAAGGCTGAGATTGTTAGCATCTGAGAGTGGAGTGGGTGGGCCTAGCAGCAAGCAAGGGTGGTGGAGCCCCATAAGCCTGGGAGGTAGTGTGGGAGCAAGAAAGAGTCCAAGAGACCCTGTGCCTGGAAGCCAACATGGGGAGGGGGTTCAAAACAGCCAGCCTGGAGGCTTAAACCCATAATCTTGTCTACTCGGGATTCTGAAGCAAAGATTACAAACTCAAAGCCAGCCTGAGCAATGGAGAGAGACCCTGTCTTAAAAAAGAAAAAAAGTGATCAGTGATTGACTACTTCCCTAGCAAGTGAAGACCCCAGATTCAGTCCCTAGTACAAAAAAAAAAAAAAAAAAAAAAAAAAAAAAAAAAAAATCAAGAAGAAAAAGAGGATGAGAAGGAAGAAAGGCAGGCAGGGGGAGCAGTGGAGCAGCTCGAGCTACTTGGGGGGAGTCACTTGAGCCCAGAAGTTTGATACAACTCTGAGAACCAAGAAATTCCATCTTAAAAAACAAAGAAATAAAACAAAATGAGAGAGACAGAGAGGGAGGGAGGAGGAAAGAATACAAGGACAGTTTCTAGTGTTGAAAAGAAAAAGGGTCCAGAAGGTAAAACAGGAACTGAAGAGTGTGGCCTGGAGTTAGCAGCTGAAAACCTCATCGGGGTCCATGTCAGAGCGGCCTTGAGAAAGTGGTGCAAACAGATGCAGACAGACCACAGGGGTGGAAAGGCCTGAGCAGACAGCTGAGGTCAGTGCGGGACTGGAGAGATGGCGCAGCGGCGAAGAGCATCCTCTGCTCTTCCAGGGGACCCAGCTTCAATTTCCAGTACCCACACACGGCAGCTCGCAGCTGTCTGGAACAGTCACACCCTCACACAGACATACACTTGGGCAAAACACCATGTACATAAAATACAAAAATAAAGTAGCTGGGCGATGGTGGCACAAGCCTTTAATCCCAGCACTCAGGAGTTCAAGGCCAGCCTGGTCTACCAAGTGAGTTCCAGGACAGGCTGCAAAGCTACAGAGAGACCTTGTCTCTAAAAAGAAAGAGAAAGAGAAGTTAAAAAAAAAAAAAAAGATTGTTGGAGAAGAAGAGGACAGAAGAGGCCTTCACTTAAGAAAGTTTGGAATCAAAGGCCTTCTGCTTTTTCTTTTAAAATTAACCCCAAAATCTTGACATGGTGGCATGGAGGCAGAGGCAGGAGGATCAAGAGTTCAAGGCCTGCCTTGAATACATATTGAGTTTGAGCCCAGTCCAGGCTTCATTAGATCTTGTCAATAATAATAATAATAATAATAATAATAATAATAATAATAATAATAATAATAATAAATAATAATAATAAAAAACTGGCTGGGAGCTTCTCAGTAAGAGAACCTGCTGATGAGTATAAGGACCTGAGTTTAAATCCTCAGCAGCCACACAAAAAGCCAGGTATGGCTGTGCAGTGCCTGGAACCCCAGCACTGACGGAGGATCGCCGAGATTTGCTCGCTGCCAGCCTAAGTCTAGGTTCAGTGAGAGACCCCGCCTCAAGGGAATGTGGCAGAGAGTGATGGAGCAGGACACCCACCATTCCTCTCTGAATACACTAATGGCTTCACCAAAAAAACAAAAATTTCGATAGGAATTTAAAATTTGATAAAAACAGTGAAGGCAGATGCCGCTCGTGAGAGGCAGGCGGAGGACCATCAAGGGAGCTGCACCAGAGATGGGGTGGAGAAGGCAAACTACAGGAGTGACTATGTTGATTCTGAGTGACGGGAAAACGTAATGAATGCCTGGGAAGATGTTTTATAAATAACTGCGAAGTGCACGCCTTTCTGGAACCCAAGGACCAGAGCACAGTCTGGAGGTGGTCATGGGCCACCCCACGTCACTCTTCCTCTAGAGTGGGTCCTTGTGAGACTCAGACGCTTAGGGTCCTCAGCGTTGTCCCGAGCCCCCCTTGTGCTCTCCATGAGGGCTGCTCTGTAGTCAACCAACAGGTAATTCCCATAGAATTAATTGTCACGACTCTAACCTGTCCTGGTCAACCCTTTGGAACTACTCCCTGTCCCTTGCCTCTTCCAACCATGAGCTCCTGCAAGTTCTTTCCTCGAAACCCTGGTAGAGAGCAGGGAGGACAAGGCGTGGAATACAGTTCCCTGGTAAGTAGGAACTGAGGGGGGAGGAAGGGCTGAGCTCCCTCTGTAGACCAGGCTCCTGGACTGGCCTAGGTAGCTGTCATCTGCAAGGGCGGTTGAACAGCATCACTCTGGGGTGATAGCTGGTGCCCGAGCCTGTCTCTATTTCTGTTCCATCAACCCTCAGTGCCTGTGATATTATTACTAGTGCTCAAAGGGGCCAAGTGAACACTGGCTAAACCCTTCCCTGAGCAGGGTGCTTGAGTTCCTGCAGCATCCGCTCCAGGTGTAAATCACAGCTCAACTGATTAGGAGGGGGAACCTCATGCAGACCGTTCCACCTCAGATTCTCACACCTACCTTACAGCAATTTGAAGAAGGGAACATATAATGTGTCAAAATGCTGGTGTTCTTTCTGGCACCCACAAGCAAACAGAGCTTGTAGCAGAGTCCCTAAGGCCTCTCTTGACAGCCATTCTGTATTCCTCCCAACATTAGCGCTTCACTCCACATACAACCCATTCTCAGCTCTCTGCCCAGGCTGTATTCTCCTGGAACCGGTCCAAATACTGCTTTTCAGCAGAGCATCCTTGATACCCCAGGGGTCTTGGAGCACTTAGCTCAGGATGCCCCAGGGAGGTTGCACTGTGTTGCTTCCCTATCGGAAACCAGTGTTACCTCAGAGCGTCAAAGATGTCTTTAGGGGGTCTCTGGGCCCTGACATCAAGAAAATGCAAGGCAAATGCATGTGGGAATGTTGGTTATGAGCAATGCAAGTAGGAAATTAATTCAGACAGAGAAACCAGGAAGGGCTTCCAGGAAGGATTAAGGGAAGGGATTCACGGGGCAGAACTTCTTGGTTGGGATGTATGAGAAGAGATTCCTCTTTCCTTGGAAACGTGGGCACCTGCAGGGGAAGAGGCCCATCCCCTGGATTCCGGCTCTGATGAAACCAGTGCTTAAGGGCTGAGAGTACCGACAGCACACCCCCACCCACCCGCTTACACAGGAGCCTGCCTCTGCTGTGCATGTGTGTCAGAGTGTGTGTGGGGTGTCGCCATCTACTAGCACATAGACCCCAGCCACAAATCCTCTGCAAAGGTGCCACAGAGGTCTCTGCGGTTGGAGAAATTCCACCCAAACCTCCTTCGGTCCCCACCAACGCGCGTGGCCCCCGGGGGTGGGGGCGGGGTGCAGAGAGAAGAGGTGACATAATCCGGGCCGCACCCCCTCCGGCCGCCACCCCCCTCCCGTCGCCGGGTGAAGCGTCCATGACATCATCGGTCTCATCTCCCAACTCCCGGTACCCCAGCAGCGGGACGCGCCCCCTCCCCAGCTTCCCTCCGGCTAAAAGCGGTACGCGATGCAGCGGGCATGGTGACCTGAGGGAGAACCTGGAGGGCCGCCCCCAGGTTCTGTATCACTTACTCACTGCCTCAGAGTCCGGAGCAGAGGCTCAGACACCGGCGACAGCTGCCCCGCTCTCTGGCGCAGCCCGAAGCCCGCCCCGCTGGGCGCGCGGCGCGGCCCGGCTCTCCTCTTGGCCCCTCCCGCCCCGCGCCCGCCCCGCCCATCAGCGGCTGCGGCAAACGCGGGCCCGCCCCCCAACCACGCCCCCTGGAACCGCCAATCCTGGACGGGGGCGGAACTCGGTGCCTTAACCCCTTTGGTTGCTGAGCGCTGGCCCACAGGCTGGGTGGCACAGACACTCGGCCTCAGTCCCTTTTAAACTCTGTCGTGGTGGTGGTGCACGCCTTAATTCCAGCACTCGGGAGGCAGAGGCAGTTGGATCTCTGTGAGTTCGAGGTCAGCCTGGTCTACAAGAGTTAGTTCCAGGACAGCTAGGACTGTTATACAGAGAAACCCTGCCAAGAAAAACAAAAAACAAAAACACTGTACCAAATTTTGGGGGTCACCCCCAGTTTCTGCTCTCCAAGTAGTCCAGCAGGTTTATAGTCTCTCTGAACCCCACATCTTGAATAAAAAATATGAACCCTTTCGTTTGGGGACAACCCCACTTGGATTTAACTCCTGCACCAGCTATGACCTAAAGCAGAAGTCCTAAATCCTTCAAATCTGGGGCTGGAGAGAAGGCTCAGCGGCTGCTCTTCCAAAGACTCTGGTTTAATTCCCGCCACCCACATAGTGACTCGTTTCAACCGATCCCTTCTTCTGCCCTCCGTGGGCGCTGTACAAATATGCCATCGGAACAGCCATACACAAAATATAAAAATTTGGGCTGGAGAGATGGCTCAGTGGTTAAGAGCATTGCCTGCTCTTCCAAAGGTCCTGAGCTCAATTCCCAGTAACCACATGGTGGCTCACAACCATCTGGCCTTCAGGTATACAGACAGAATATTGTATACATAATAAATAAATAAATAAATATAAAAAAATATAAAAATTTAAGGAAAACAACAACAACACAAACACCTTAAGATCCTTCAAACCAGCAAAGGTGCGTCCGGGGTGTGAAGGCACCTGTGGTTACCATATCGCTGGAGAAAAGCGCCAGTAAACCGGCCAATTAAAAATTTGTCGCTAGCCGGGCGGTGGTGGCGCACGCCTTTAATCCCAGCACTCGGGAGGCAGAGGCA
>NW_004949101.1:17115028-17120916 GCF_000317375.1 Microtus ochrogaster | reverse complement strand
AAAAAAAAAAAAATTTGTCGCTACAGAAAATATGTATTTTATACTCCAGTGGGGTTGAATGTTTTCACCTTGTGCTCATGTAAAACTAACAATCTTCTTTCCCATACCAAAGAAGCTGAGTGGTGTAAATACTTAATCTTGACTCAGATCTCCACCTTGGCAAAAAAAAAAAAAAGCCCATGGCGTATACTGCAGTGAGAGCCAGTGGCCCAGAAAGACTGCCAGAAGACTGCCTTGAACTACGGCCTTGGCTTGATGAGAATGGGACCCAAGCTAGACCCAGACTTCTGAAATCTAGGCCCAGACTTCAGCAAGAGGCTGGCATGTGATTTAATTCATAATATCTGTTGATACCTGATGAGTTTCGCCTCTTATGCATACTCATCCTATGTCCTATTTATATTCATCCTATGTCATAGTTTTTTATTTTTTTGCTTTTTTCTCTAATTTTTTTTGTTTTCTATGGTGACTTCATTAATGCCTGTTTTTAGTTCTAATGATTGCCTTTAAATGCATTAACTAACTTCCTATTTCACAAGTATTAGTCAATGACAAATCACTTTTATGTTCTGGAACTCTAAACCAGTGTGTCACGGGATTTGCAGTGATCCTCCTGGCTTGTGGTCAAAAACCATATCACGAGATAAAGTCATTTTTTCCAGTCAGAGAGGTAATGTGGCTGCATGCCGCACTTGCTTTAAACAGATAAGCCCTGATCTGCTACCTTTTCAGTGCGTAGACAATGAGGAAAGGGGGGGAAGATGGAAAGACTCTCTAAGAGAAATTTTCTTTTCCTTTTTGATGGGGGCATTGAGGCAGGGTCTCTCTACATAGCCTGGCTGTCCTAGAACTCACATGGTAGACCAGGCTGGCTTTGAACTCAGAGATAATCACCTACTTCTGCCTCCTGAGTGCCAGGGTTTCTCTGTGTAGTCCTGGCTATCCTGGAACTCACTCTGCATTCTTCTGCTTCCCAAGTGCTGGGATTAAAGGTGTGCACCACCACCACCTGGCAAAAACCTGTTTCAAAAGAATTGGGTGGTTCATAGCTATGTGTGGTGGCACATGTCTGTAGTTCAAGCTACTCAGGAGCTTGGGATTCAAACTGGAAATCAGCTTGGACAACATAGTAACACTCAATCCAAAAAAGTAAATTAGGGCTGGAGAGATGATTCAGCAGTTGAGAGCACTGACTGCTCTTCTAGAGGATCCAGCACCCACATGGCAGCTCACAATAGTCTGTAACCCTAAGATCTGACACCCTCACACAGACATACATGCAGGCAAAACATCCATCCACATTAAAAAACAAAAACCAAAAACCACAAAAGGTGTCACATTCCCGTAATCCCAGCACTGAGCACTGGGGTAGGAGAGAAGCAAGAAGATTGCTACAAGGCCAGCCTGGGGTACATAATGAGCTCCAGATCAGCTAGGGCTACATAGAGAGATGGTGGCTAAGAAAATTAATAAAACAAAAGAGAAACCAATACCTGAAATTGTGTGTAGTGGCCCTCTTCTGTATACCTAGCATTTGGAGCTGAGACAGGCAAATCAAAGTTCAAGGCTAACCTAGGTTATATACTGAGTTTTAGGTCAGCCTGGACTACATAGTGAGATACAGTTTCCAAACAAAGAATAAATTAACTTTAAAAATTTCCCAAGCCAGTCATGGTGGCTCAAGCCTATAAAGCCCGGCTCTTGTGAGTCTGAAGCAGAATTACTGTGACTTCGAGGCCAAGCTGGGTTACATACTTTCAGGCCAGCCTGAGCTAGACAAGGAAATCCTAGGGAGGGTAGAAAGGAACCCTAATTTATCACAGCTGATATTAAGACTCAGATTATGTACTACCTTGATTTTGGTAAGATCAGGACGGTGTAAATGGTCTAAGGACAGGCTGCCCTCCTACTTTGTGTGAATAAAGCTCCAGGGCTCAAACTGGCCAATCACACGCATTACCAGAGGTAGAAGGCACCCCGCCATCTTGCTATTAGGATGGTTGCCTCCACAGCTCCTACTTGTTGTCTCCAATCCTAAGCACAACTCCAGTGCCACTGTGCCTGGCCCGCAGCATCGTCTTCCCGTGAGCTGTGGGCTCACTTAAGGAACACATGCTATCAATCTCACCTGACTAGTGTCAGGTGTTCTGTTTGGCAGCTCCTGTAACTTTAGGCTTGGGAATCCCTCTCTTATCAATGGGAGAAAGAAGAGCCATTAAAAACAAAAGTCAAAAGAGATGGATGGAGAAGAAAGGCAGGCAGGCAGGAAGGGAAAGAGAAAAGACTGATGGTTGGGTCTGGAATGGTGGCATATTCCTTATCCCCGTGCTGGGCAGGCAAAAGCAGGTGCATTTCTCTGAGTTCAAGGTCAGCCTGTTCTATGTGTTAGGTTTCAGCCTTGACAGCAGCGCAACCTGCTAAAAAAGAACACTGATGTGGCAGGGTGCAGGCAAGCACTCCTTTGATCCCAACACTGGCAGTTCTCTGAGTTCGAGGCCAGTCTGGTCTACAGATCTAGTTCTAGGATGGCCAGGGCTACACAGAGAAGCCCTGTTTAAACAAACAAGAGAGGAAAAACAGAAGGAAAGCTAGTTTGCTATAGAAAAAAGGCTACAGAGAATGACATAATTGGTTTTACAGATGTAGGACAACCAGCAAAGAGATGGGCTATTTCCTGAAAGGAACTCAGTTCTATCCTGCAAAACCTATGTTGGAGTTCTAAGCCTTGAAACGTAATGAATCTGCATTTGGCTGTGGCTATAACTCAGTGTGTGCATGACGTCCTGGGTTTGAGCTCTATCAGGACATAAAACTGAGCAGGCCTGCACACCTGCCATCCTAGCACTTGGAGTTAAGCAGGAGGATCATACGTTCAGCATCGGTACAGCTATACAAGTTCAAGGCCAGCCTGAGATATAGGAGAACACATCAAAATATCTACATACATAAACTAATGTGTTGTTTCCTAGCACAGGCTTTGGGTAAGACATCACGGCAGCGGTGAAAAAGACACAGGAGGATGAAAATTGTTGAATGGTGAATAAAATCCCAAAGGCCCCAGGTCTACAGAAGAACAGGCAAAGAGATCACTCATAGAACCCAGATAGCCACTCGGAAGTGGGAAACTTTCAGCTTCAAAGGAGAACTTGGGGCTTCATCTGTGGGAGGACTGTGCCTCCGAACACAAACTGGTAGATGATGAACTAATAATTCACATCTCAGTCTGGGCGTTTGTACTAAAGTCTGTGTGACTTACATTTGAGTCAGGGCAGTGTGGTGCACATGCAGATGTGGGGTCTGGACGCCGTCGGGTACCTTCCTTGATGGCTCTCCACCTCGATCACTTTCCACCTTGCTTTCTGAAACAAGGTCTCTCACTAAAGCTCTAGCTCATGGATTTGGCTAGACTTACTGGCCGAGCAAGGATCTGCATGTGTATGCGCCAGCCTTCCCCCAGTTATAGACATATTCTGGCACCTGGCATTTATATGGGCACCCATTAGACACTTTACCAGCTGAGTCACCTATATCAGTATGAGGGTTTTTTTTTCCTACACCAGTGTTTACTTAATGAGAAACTAAAAATCTCTGAAATTGGACAAAATATTTATGAAAATTACCTATAAAGGTTTTTGAACTAAATAGATCAATATAAAACTATAACTGAAATAGGGACTGGAGAGAAGGCTCAAGGGGGCTGAAGAGATAGCGCAGTGGTTAATAGCACCGACTACTGTTCCAGAGGACCTGGGTTCAATTCCCAGCACCCACATGGCAGCTCACAAGGAATCTGACACCTTCACACCAGTGCATATAAAATAAAGTTAAAATATATATAGTACAATTTTTTTTGAGACAGTTTCTCTGTGTAATAGCCCTAGCTGTCCTGGGACTCACTTTGTAGACCAGACTGGCTTTGAACTCACAGAGATCCACCTGCCTCTGCCTCCCAAGTGCTGAGATTAAAGGCAGACACTACCACCGCCCGGCTTGGTACAATCTTTAATAATGTTTTATAAGCTGATTTTACATGTGCACACACACAGTGCACGAAAACCAAAAGGTAGAGAAAAATGTAACACTATATTCCTGACTGAATTCGTATTACTTTTTAACTAACTGTATATCTCACCTAAAGTAGATAGTTTTTACTCTTACGTTCTTTAAGGTCTCAACGTTCAGTCACGTTTTTGTTTTGGGAGTGGTGGCACACACCCTTGATCTCAAGCTCTGCAGAGGCAGGTGAACCTCCACGAGTTCCAAGCCAATCTGAAGAGAGTTCCAGGCCTGCCAAGTGAAACTTTGTCTCTAAATAAACAATAAAACAATAAAATAAAATAATTGATGGATTATAATACCAAGGACCACCTGTACTTGATCACTGTAAACTTCTTTGCAAGATACAAAGTAAAAAGAAAGACCCATCACTACCCTTAAGTAAGCTCTCTGTCCTCACAACTGTTTGTGAAGCAGAAGAGATTTTTCTGTTTTGTTCTGAAGGAAAAGCCTCTGGTTCCACAGTCTGGCTAGAAGCTTGCAATACAGCTAAAGAGAGTCCTGGACTCCTCATCTTGTAGCTCCTATCTGCTGGGGTTACAGAGACCCAGCCAATTTCATGGAAGTGCAGACTTAAAACAGTTCTAAGTTCTGTAATAGTTGGCTGGAATAAATCAACCCAGCTCAGCTTTCTTCAGAAACCCTTTTTTTTTTTTAAGATTTATTTATTATGTATACAGTGTTCTGTCTGTATGTGCCTACAGACCAGAAGAGGGCGCCAGATCTTATTATAGATAGCTGTGAGCCGCCATGTGGTTGCTGGGAATTGAACTCAGGACCTCTGGAATAACAGGCAGTGTTCAACCTCCGAGCCATCTCTCCAGCCCTGTAAGCTGTTTTACAAAATTACTACAGACAGATTTGGTGACAACCTAATGACACTTTCATTATCCGCCTTTGTGTCTTTCACTTTGCTCAGTCAACTCCTTTCCTGAGTAGGGAACTCAGTAGGGACAGTAACTGAGTTGTAGAAACAAATTCCTGAAGATTATGGACAATATTCTTAATAATATTTCACTTATGAATTTGTATTTGTTACTCTAGTCTACTCTAAGACAATATGCACAAAATAAAAGGACATTAAGGCAGCCAGGCATTTGAGAGGCACAGGCAGGATAAAAAGTTGATGCCAGTTTTGAATGAACTTGGCCTCCATAGGCTCACATATTTGCATGCTTGGTCTACTGCTGTCAGAAAAGGGTTGGGTGTTAACCTTGTTAGAGTGGATAGTTAGTTGGAGGTGTCCCTAGGGTTGCTGGAGGAGGTGTGACAATAAGGACATAGAGTTCTCAACCACCGTTCAGAACCTTCCTGCCTGCTGCCATATTCCCCTCCTTGAGAACGGATTAACCCTCTGAAACTGTAAGCAAGACACCAATTAAATGCTTTCTTTTATACAATTCCCTTGCTTGTGTGTTTCTTCACACAGCAATATAAAAGTGACAAAGAGAGCCAGTATGGTCTATGTAGTGAGTTCCAGGGAAGCCTGAGTTAGAATAAAAATGAACAAACGAAAAGGGCTGGAGAGATGGCTTAGTGGTTAAGAGTACAGGGTGCTCTTCCAAACAGCCTGGGCTTGATTCCTAGCATCCAAATAGCAGCTCATAATTGTTTATAAATCCAGTTCCAAGGGATCCAATGCTCTTTTCCGTTTTCCATGGGCACTATATGTCTGTGGTATACAGACAAAACACACACACACACATACACACACACACACACACACACGCACACACACACAGTTATAGATGTCTCCTTTTACACCAAGCCCTTGGAACATCATGAATTAAAGGCTGGGGCCAGGTGATGTAGCTTGGGCTACATAAGACTTT
>NW_004949101.1:17100703-17114897 GCF_000317375.1 Microtus ochrogaster | reverse complement strand
ACAGAGAAACCCTGTCTTGAAAAACAAAAAAAAAAAAAAAAATCAATTAGAAGATGTCAAACAGCTGGGTTGCCGGGTGGTGGTGGTGGTGGTGCACGCCTTTAATCCCAGTACTCATGGGCACAGAGGCAGGTGGATCTTTTTGAGTTCGAGGCCAGCCTAGTCCACAAGAGCTAGTTCCAAGACAGGCTCCAAAGCTACAGAGAAACCCTGTCTCGAAAAACAAAACAAAACAACAACAACAACAAAAAAGATCTGGGTGGTAGTGGTGGCGCATGCCTTTAATCCCAGTACTCGGGAGGCAGAGGCAGGTGGATCTCGGTGAGTTCAAGGCCTAATTTACAGAGTTAGTTCCAGCACAGAGAGACCCTGTCTCAAAACAAAACAAAACAAAACCAAAAAAGGACTTGTTGCATGGTCCTGAGAATGGCCTAGCAACGCCAGAGCTGCATCTCGCAACCTAGAGACAGATGTGGAAGGATGTGTTAGGTAGAGGTAGGGTACTTGAGCTGCTGTCTTGGCCTGAGAAACCTCTCTTGCTGGAGGTTTTTTTGCTATTTGTGTGTAAGTGAATGTGGTTCTGCCGCGGAGCCTGTGTGGTGGTCAGAGGAGCAGGTCTCCATTGCCACTTGCTGAGGCAGGATCCCTCCTGTGTCTGCTGTGATGCTGCATATTCCGGGCTAGCAGTCCACCAGTTCTGGGCTCTGCTACCATCTTCCTGCAGGAATCCTGAGATTACACACGCATGGTAACATATCTAGCTTTATATGTGATGTCAGGGATTGAACCTGAGTCAACATGCTTGCGTGGATAGTGCTTTTACCTGTTGGGCCGCCTCCCAAGCCTCCACTGTGCAGCCCATGTCTTCCTAGGCTTTCAGCCTTGCTGCCCTTGGCCGTGTCCTGCTGATGGACTCTGATGATATCAAGATTCTGTCTTAACTGGCCTTGGGGAAAGTCTAGGGGGAAAGTATTAAGAACCCCACAGGTTGTTCTAATGTATAACTAAGAAAGGTAACCACTGATAAGCTGACTCCACTGTCAACTAAGTCTCTCCTACCCTACCTCTTACCATGGTCATCCGTATTTCTTCCTCTCCTACTAAGATTTAGGTATACTTCACCTTACCAACAATGAATGCACCCTTTTTTTTACTGACTAAAAATGCCTACTGTCTCAAAAAGCAAGCAAAATAGACTGTGCATGGTGGTGTAATTTAATTCTAGTACCTAGGAAGCAGAATCAGGCAGATTTCTGTGAGTTCAAGGACAGCTTGGTCTATACAATGGCTCTAAGTCAGCTAGTGAGATCTTGTATAGACACACACTCACTCACCAAAGTAACAAACAAGAGGCCAGAGAAGAGATGGCTCAAAGGTTAGGAGCACCAGCTACTCTTCCAGAGTATTCAGCATCTACATGGCAGCTCACAACCCTTTCTAACTCCAGTGCCAAGGGATCTGATGCCCTCTTCTGGACTCTGCAGGCATGTACACGGTGCATACAAACCACACAGGCAAAAACACCCATACACATAAAATAAAATAATGTGTCTGTGTCTTATTCTCAGTATAGTATGACAGCCCACGGGAACCAGAGCAAACGACCCTGCAAGAGACACACATCTCATCCCACACCCACTTCTGAGCATATGTTCCTCATCCTCCTGCGGGTGGAATCACCCACGCCACTCAGAGCTTTTTTGGTTGAGGATTCAGGGCTGAGTCCATGTGCTGTGTGGTCAGAACAATGACACCCAGTCCAAACGGGCTTTCTTCCTCTTCCTGTCTTAGAAGCAGCTGACAAGTCCTTCTTCCAGAGACCTCCCTTTCAGAAGCTACAGAGTGAGACCTAGCTCTCCAGGTCTCTATCCTTGGCATTTCTCAGTAACTCTTTTCCTTAGGGCTCCTGGCTCTACTTGGAACTCCTGGGTCTGTAAATAAGACGGTGAGACTTCACCAACTGGAGGAGGTGTGGCCTCAGAGACTCTCCTATCTGCACTTTGCTCTGCCCCAGAAGGGAACTCATCGAGGGAGCTGGGCTTGCAGGGCACAAACGAATACAATAAATGTGTAATAGTTTGTTTTTAATGAAACAGGACTCCTGCCACCTCATAAGGGACCCTCTCACCTCTAAGATACAGCCCGAGATGTAGATTTCATTTGCTTCTCTGAGATCCCAGGCCAGGCCTTCTACACCAAGCCACAGAAGTTCAGTAGCACTCAGAGGCCTCTAACTCACAACTTTCTGGTCATATTGCATCCCTGCCCCAAGATGGCAGGAAGTCTAGTGATGCATGGAGGCCACAGGATACATTCAAGTCAAGGCTGGAGTCAGACTGAAGCCTGGGCAGGAAGGTCCTGGCCCCAGGAGATGAGGGAGTTGCTGGCCTGGGCAAGCTCAGTGATGGACACCCGGCCCCGCTGTCTGATGAAATTGGCCACGGCAGCCAGTTCCTCTGGGGTTATGTAGATGAACTTGCCCCGGTCGTCAATCACACCTGTGGGGACATGCACGTTGTAGGATTGAAGCCCTTTCCCTACCTAGCCTGAAAATGCCCGTTTATCCTTTATAACTGATTTAGAGCTTTTTGGTTTTCCTGTCAGCCTGGCCCTTCCTGGTATATCAAATCCCACCTAGATGAGTCAGGCTGAGGCCTCTATGTCTTCCTTGTAACCAAGTCCAATTCTTCAGTGTCCCTCACTGCTTAACCCTCCCACCCTGGAGAGGCCAAGCCGCCTTTGGAACAAGTCCCAGTAGCCTTCTGTGGTCACACACTCCCCTGGGCCAGAGCTGTATATACATAGGACTGACTTGTCTCTCACCTGTTAGAGCTCCCTCGGAGAGTAGGTCTTGGATGCGGCTTATGGTGTCCTATGAAGGAAACATGTCTCAGAGCTTGTCTTGTGGTTCCCATGCCCACAGACCCATTACCTCTCTACCACTACAGACAGCTTGTCCCCTGGCTGTGACGACGATTCCCTTTGGAGGGAACTCTCAAGTGGAGGGGCTCTGATCCTAGGATCTGCCAACCTGGAAGAGGTAACTGGATTTGGGCTGCTTTGGTCACAGGGAAGGCTAAAGTATGGCATTTGAATTTCCTTTTTCTTTCCTGTTCTTTTCATCTCTGTAGAAATGTAGGATTCCTGGAATGCTAAGAAATTCCTATACCCTGTTCCCTCTTGGCTGGAGTCAGCTTGGGAGCATCACAGTTTACCAAGCTCAGGCCAGCCCCACTTGCCACACAGACTCTCTAGCTGCATTCCATGTTCCAACCCATGCTCCAGGGCTTACCTGAGTCCGCAGACCCATCTGGAAAGCCAGGTCTTCCAAAAGCACAACCTTGGACTGCTACGGATAAAACGAAGAAGAGGGAGAGAGGCTGAGACCACTTAGCCAGCTCTGAGCCAGTGAGATGACCTTGTTTTTAAAGAAAGGTTTTCTAGGTTTTTTTTTTGTTTGTTTGTTTGTTTTTTTGAGACAGAGTTTCTCTATGTAGCCCTGACTGTCTGGGCTAGCTTTGTAGACAGTTTGGCCTCGAACTCAAGAAATCTACCAACCTTTATAACTTTATAACTTGCCTTATAGTTCTGGGATTAAAGGTGTGTATCACCACCACTTGGTTTACACACCATTTTTTTAAACGGACATTTTAAAATTATTTAGAGAGAGAGCGAGAACACACAAGGAGCGGTTAGAGGACATGCTCAGAAGTGGCTCTCCCCATTCACCACGTGACTCCCAGGACTTATCCAGATCTTGACGTTTGATAGTACGCACCTTTACCTGCTGAGCCATCTTGCCAGCCCAAATGTTGGTCTTTTGTTTTAAAGCTTTTAAAAATAAAAAATGGTGAGGCTGGAGTGATGGCTTAGAGGTTAAGAGCAGTGGCTGTTCTTCCAGAGGTCCTGAGTTCAATTCCCAGCAACCACATGGGGCTCACAACCATCTATAATGAGATCTGGTGCCCTTTTCTGGCCTGTAGGCAGAACACTGCATAGATAATAAATAAATCTTAAAAAAAAAATAAAAAACACCTAAGTAAGGTGTTGTGGTACAAACCTGTAATCCTAGTACTTCACAGTTAGAGGAAGGAAGGTCAGTTCAAGACCATTTTTGGCCATGTATTGAGTTTAAAGCCTGTCTGAGCTATGAGACTCCATCTTATTTTTATTTTATTTTTTTATTTTTTTTGTTTTTTTCGAGACAGGGTTTCTCTGTGGTTTTGGAGCCTGTCCTGGAACTAGCTCTTGTAGACCAAGCTGGTCTCGAACTCACAGAGATCCGCCTGCCTCTGCCTCCCGAGTGCTGGGATTAAAGGCGTGTGCCACCACCGCCCAGCGAGACTCCATCTTGAAAAACAAAAAACCAAACCAAACTCATCTAGACTTGTGTTTGCTGAGGACCTGCCAGCCAAGTCATTAAGAAGGTGCAGAGCTGAGCTGGAGAGGTGGCTCAGTGGTTTAGAACTTGTACTCTTCAGAGGACTTGGGTTTAGTTCCTAGCATCCATGTGGTGACTCACAACCATGCCTAACTCCAGTTCCACAGAACTCCAGGAATACAGGCATGTATGTGGTGCAATACATTCATGCAGGCAAAAACATTCACACACATTAAAAAAAAGGGGCGGGGGTTGAAGGAATAGGAAACAAGAAACACAATTCCTACCCCTGAGCTAAAAGCCTCTCTGGCAAACAGAAGTAAAGAAAAAAGGAAAAACAACAGGCCTTTCATGAGGGACCATGGAGACCACTCCTCCTTTATATTTGTTTCCCACCCCTTCAGACTAGATTTCCATAACCCTGACATTTTCTTTTCAGTTATCCTCTTCACACTGTCTGAGGTATGTATGGCCACACAATCATCACTAGGGATAGAAAGATGGCACCCAGTCAAGTGCTGTCCAATCCCCAGACTCACACACAGACTCTGGGCATGACTGAAGCGGCAATGTACGTACTCAGGAGGCAGAGACAGAGGCAGAGGGATTGCTGAGAGTTCAAGTCTACACAGTGAGACTCGAACCTGCCTCAAAAACCAACAGCTGGGTGTGCTGACACTGTGCACTTGAAACCTCAGTGCTGGAAAGGCAGAGACAAGGAGATTATTGGGGATCACTAGCCGGCCATTGTAGCCTACTTGGTGAGTTCCAGGCCAGAGAAAGACTGCACATCACCCCCTCTCCTTTGATAAAAAAGAGGGTGGCACGGGTGGTGGTGGCGCACTCCTTTAATCCCAGCACTCGGAAGGCAGAGGCAGGTGGATCTCTGTGAGTTCGAGGCCAGCCTGGTCTACGAGAGCTAGATCCAGGACAGGCTCCAAAGCCACAGAGAAAACTTGTCTTGAAAAACCACAAAAAATGGGGGTGGCGGTGGGGGGACGACAGACAATACCCAAGGAACCAACAATACCTGAAGCCTCCTGAATATGTGCATATCCACGTACACAGGTGCGCGAACACACACACGTACCCCCCCAACACAAACACACCAAGGAACTATATTAGCAGCGGAGAAAGTGCTCTCTGCATGCAGTCCTATGTCCCGTACACAGACACACCCACACACATACAAACGCACAAAGTAACCATCCTAGCAGCGGAGAATGGGCTTTCTGTGCCATGTTTCACGTGCTGCTCTCACATCCTCAGGAGAAACTCTAGCTTCCAGCCGTTCAGTCAAGGAGTCACAGCTGGGTCCATACATGCATCTGCCCCCACCTGTGCCACATATAGCATAATCTTTTAGAGAAGGCGGTCCTTTGCATCTCTCTGAGTCTTCCACAGGAAATGAGCTGGGGGAGTAATGACATGGTGATTGCCTCCCCAGCTACGTATGGCATGTGACTTGTCGGAATGCTAAACCGTATGTACAAGCAGGGGTGCAAAGTGGGGGTGGGAGAGTTGGGGAGGATACAATCATGAAGCAGCTGGACCAGGGATCGGGCAAGCACAGGTGATCTGGCCAGCAACTTCTACCTATAAAGCAGACCAGGCACTCAGCTCTCAGTAGCAGCTTGGGGCAGAACTGAAGTCACCTCTTGGGGTACTGGCTCCTGAGGATCGGGCCTGGATACTACGAGGGTCAAAAGTGGGTTTGAGCTAACAGATATACCTAGCCATGGTAGAAGTAGAACAGACATCCTTACTATTCGAGTGAAATCGAGCTGTGTGCAGAAACCCTCCTCCAGCTCTGAAATTGTGTCTAAAGGGTCCGGTGCCTTGGAGTGAGGAAGAAGCTAGAAGGAATGGATTTCAGGAGTCCTCTTCCTTCAAGACGGTAGCTCCCAGGGAATAAACCAGCACAGGCCGAACAAATTCCTAAGCTCTAGGAGTTTGTAGAACATCAAGATGATGGTGGCACAAACCTTTAATCCCAGCACTCAGGAGGCAGAGGCAGGCCGATCTCTGAGTTCAAGGCCAGTCTGGTCTACAGAGTGAGTTCCAGGACAGCAAGAACTACTTAGAGAAACCGTCTCAAAAACAAAACAAAACAAAACAAAACAAAACAAAACAAAACAAAACAAAGCAGGAATCTCCAGGGAGCCACCAAAGCAAGAGCCAGACCTACCTGGACACTTTCTTCTGGCCTCTGCAGAAAAGAGGGTAACCTGCAGCTGACCTCTAACCCACCTGGGAGGCCTCGTGAGGAAGCACGGTTTCCCACGTGTAGTCAGGGACAGGAAGTTCTCGCAACAACAGCGGCACAGTGTGAAAAATTTTGCTCAGGGCAGTGTGCCAGGGTGGAGTGTGGGCTTCATTAGGGAAATGCTCACAACCTAAGGGAAAAGGACCTTCTGGAAGAAGCTATCGCTTCTCCTTTCTAGGGATCCTGGGCCCTAGACATGTGCCCAGCCCCTCACTGCTGCTGGGAGGCATCTAAACTCTGCTCTCTTTTAGAAGAGGTGGGGGAGGATTATGCAAGCCCCAGCTACTTGGCAGCCCCTGATACCACCCCCACCATCGCCCCCGCTCCCTCTGCACTTCTTCCCTCAGCTGCCTCTGCACCTCTGAGCTGCACTTATAAACCTCTCCCCTTCTCGCATCCTTTGTGGGAGAGAAGTTGCTTAGCAGCAAAGCGGATCAGGATGTGCTTATGCAACCCAGAGCAACATCAGGGCAGCCCATGAGGTGGCAATGGATGGAGAGACACTGCTGGCTACCCTAGGTTACGATGGAAACACCATCCTACTTCTTCTTGAAGGCCCAAGTTCCCAGGCAGGACCACAGAGGACAGGACATTTGTTCCAATTCAGTGGCACCTCAGTGTGACAGAACTGACAGAAAACAAATGTGAATTGACTTCAAAATACGATGACTCATTGAACGTGGGGTCTGAAGAACTGTCAAACCAAGAATTAGGACGCCATCAGAGGCTGGAGCCTCCCACACAGACCACTGTCCCTTCTCTACCTTCTGGGTCTGAAGGGAAGGGACTTCCCTGGCCAAGAAACAGTAGCTCAAGCCTTCTGGACCCCATGCCCATTCCAGTCCAGGACTGACTGGGACAGCCCTTACTTGGTCCTGAAAACTTACACAAAATAGCACAGATACTTATGCACACTCACATGGCAGGAGAAGATACCAGAGTTCTCTGAGCCTCTTACCTTAATGTAATTGATGAATTCTGTCAGGAAGCTGTGAGACTAGAGAGCAGAGAAACCAGTGAGTACCAGCCCTGGCTGGAGGCACAGAGTTGTGTGCCTGGCCCTAGCTAGCTACACTCCTGGCTCACCCGCATGCTGCTTGCTTGCAGGCTGTCTTGTGTTCCCACCCCACCACCTGCTTTCCTGATGGGAAGCGCCTCCCAGAGTACGGGACGACAGGACAACACTCCCTGTGGAGACCAAGGCTACAGTCACAGGGGTCTACACTTACGGGCATCCAAACTGCTTCTCGGCACACAGTCAGAAGGATCTAAGGTGGTGTGAGTGGCCTTGGACCTAACATACACTATCCCTGTGGCACAGGTTTCCCAGGGATGATGGGCCCACCTGCTCCTCGGTCATGGTTTCGCTGACACCTTCCTCCTCGACCACGAAGGCCTCCTTCAGTTTCAGGTACTCCTCATGCTCCCGCCGGGCCTGCTCCTCCCGAGCCTTTCTCTCTTCCTCCTCCTGCGGATGCAGACAAAGAAGAGGTAGGTATTTGGGGCAGCTGCCCACTCACATCTGCTCTTGTCCCTGCTGTCTCTGCAGGACACAAGCACGAATCACCAGAAATGCTGCTTCTCCAGGTGCTTCTCTCACCCCTTGGTCTCAAGCTAAACAACAGGCGGAGGCTCTCTCCTTGCCATCACCCTGGCAATGCTGCTTAGACCTTCCCCCGCCCCCATGCTCAGGAGATAGCGTAGGAAGAAAATTCTTGAAAATGTCACAACTTTCCCTGGTCACGTCCAGACACAAACAACCAGCAGATTCTACTTCCTCCTACCTATGCATGCAGCCAGCCCGCTACGGTCTGGCTTCTGAATCACCTGCGTAGACAGCCTCACCCGAAGAACCGTCCTGACCGCCTTGATGCACGTCAGAGGAGATCACCTTGCCTCTTAGTCAGACTCTTTGCTCCCCTCCCCCTTGTCCATGGAGGCCAAAAGTGGACATCAGACGCTCCTGAGCTGGGGATACTGGTGTTGGTGTGCCGCCTGATCCAAACTCTGGTCCTCTGACAGAGCAGTGAGCACTCTTACCCAGTGACCCATCACTCTAGATCCAGCTCTCTACTTTCTAAATGCAGCAGAACAGTGACTGACTTCCAACAAGTATGTGAAGATGGGAAAAAACAGTAAAAGCAAACAGTAATAGCTCAACAGTGGAGCACTTCCCTGGAAGGCACAGGCAGTGTTCAATTTTCAGTACTGGGAAACAAAACCAAACCCAACCCCATCCTAACCACAAGACAGACACAGGTCACTCCAGCATTCTGAAGGCAGAGGTAAGCAGAGCACAAGTTGGGGACACCCTGTTGAGGAGTGAGGCCTGTCTTTACATAGTTAAGACCTTGTCTCAAAAATAATAATTAATTAATTAAAAAGAAAAGCAGGCTGGAGAGATGGTTCAACAGTTAAGAGCACTGGCTGTTCTTTCAGGGGACTCAAGTTTGGTTGTTAGCACTCATAGGGCAGCTCTTATTTTTTTAATTTAAAAAAAATAAATAAAATGAAATAAAAACCAGTCAATCCAAACCAAGGTACAATCTGCAACTACTTTCCCAGTACTTTTCAAATCTACCAAGAGGATAAACAAGGAAAACCTGACAATTAAATCCCACAGAGGCCTAAGCAGAAATGACAAGTAAATGAAACATGGTACATTAGGTATGATCCTGCAAAAGAAAAGTATTTGGGCTGGAGAGATGGCTCAGTGGTTAGGAGCAGTGGCTGCTCTTCCAGAGGACCTGGGTTTGATTCCCAGCACCTACACAGTGGCTCACAACAGTCTGTAACTACAGGTCCAGAGGAATCTGGCGCCCTCTTCTGGCCTCCAAGCATATGTACAGGCGAAACACCCATATAAAATAACTGGCAAAGAAAAAAAAAAATACTAGGGCTGGGATGAATGCAGCTCAGTTGGTGGGGTCTTTGCCCAGCAAGCATGAAGCCCTGGGTTTAATTCCCATCTAAACAAGGCATAATGGTGCACCTCTCCTCTCAGGGCTTGGGAAGGAGAAACAGGAGGAAAGCATATCCTTGGCTCCACAGCAAGTTCAAGGCCAGCCTTGTCTCAAAAACCAAAAAGAAGAAAAAAATATCTGAAAAAGTGTGACCCTTAATCTAAGAGTGTGTTACTATTGCTTTGAGAAATGTACCATATATACAGCTGCTGAGAAACCTAAAACAGGGAGGAAGTCAGAACCTCGAAGGTATATTAGGCATGATCACTTCCTCTGCTCATGCCTCCCACTGCCACGCCTCCATGGCTGCTGCAGACAGGGAGCTCTGGAACAAGGCCTGCCAGAGGCCCTCTTGTTTATGTACCCTACATGTTTGCACTTTCCCCTTTCCTGGAAACCTAGATCTGGAATAATCTGGCAGACAAGGAGCCACGAACCACCTTTCTGTGGTGGCTCCAGTTCTCCAAGATCACTTCTATGCCAGGCCCTGGACGGATTCACCCATCTCTTCAGACTGTGGAGAACCTCGAGGTCCTTGGGACCTAGAACTGCCCTATTTCTCCACTTCCTTTTCTCCTCGGTGCTTTCTCTGTCCAGATGCTCTGACCATGTTCAATGTTCTGCAAATGTTCTGTTCTTCGCAGCTCATGGTCACAGCATCCCCAGCTCTGGGCTGGAGCGTTTGCTCAGCAGTTAAGAGCATTGGTCACTCTTCCAAAGGACCTGGGTCCCAACCCCAGAACCCACATGGTAGCTCACAGTCATTTCTAACTGAAGTTAAGAAGTCCTCTCCTATCCTCCACAGGCACCAGGCACACACAGAGTGACAGGTGCACAGACACGCAGGCAAAAGACCCATATAATTTGTTTTGTTTGTTTTTCTGACACAGGGTCTCTTTATATAGCTCTGGCTGTCCTGAATCTCAGATATCTGCCTGCCTCTGACTCCCGAGTGCTGGGTATACACCCACCATGTCTGGCTTTTTATTTTTTAAACCCCATACACACAAATTTTATTTTTTTTTAAAAAAGAGCCAGGGATAATGGCACATACCTTTAGTCCTAGCATTCAGGAGTCAGAGGCAGGTGGATCTCTGAGTATAAAGTTAGCCTGATCTACAGAGTGAGTTCTAGGACAGCTAGGGCTACATAGAGAAATACTATCTTGAGTACAACAACAACAACAACAACAACAACAACAACAACAACAACCCTCAGTTCAAACCTATAGTGCTTCCACAGGTGATATTTTAAGGCCAGGGGAAAGAATAAACAAGGGCAGGCCCCTGCACTGGATCCACAGACCATCTTCTGTTTTGTAGATAGGAGTTAGCTAGCTAGTCCAAGATGACCTGCCTCAGCTTCTCAAGTGCTGGGATTAGAGATACGAGCCACCACCACACCCAGTATGGTACCGTGGCCTATCTTGTAGGATGGAGACATTTGGGAGCTATCCAGGAGCAAGGCTAGGCTATAACAGGTCAGACGACAGTGTCTGGAGTCAGTCTCACCTTCTGCTCTTCCTGCAGGCGAAGCCGCTCCTCTTCCTTCTTCCATTCGGCTTCTCGTTGGGATTCTAGGCGTTTTCGTTCCTCACGTTCAGCCTCCTCTGCCTGGAGAGAGGTTTCTTTATACACATCTCCCCTTCCTCTGCCTAGTCCTGTGCCAGGACATAGGCTAAGACTGCAGGAGACAAAGCCAGGCAGACAGCGAATACCAGCCTAGCATCAAAGGGACCCCAAAGACAGTCCCTCGGGAGCCGTGCCCCATCCTCTTGCTTGCCTCACGCTGGGCTTTTCGAGCCTGTTTTTCCTCTAGCTTCCGTAGTTTCTTGGCTCCAATTTTCCCTGTTGGGTGAGCTTCTGCTGGCTTCTCAATGCCTTCTTCCTCCTGGGCTGGGTATGGTCAGACAAAAACAACTGAAGCCCTAGGCAGAACTCCTTCCCCCTCCCCCGTTCACCTTCCTTAAGGGATGGGTGGGTGGGGGTGGAGTGGGGTTTCCACCCCCTCTGCCTTTCAAAAGCATCCACCATAAATGTGCACGCACACGTGAGTGTGGGTGTGAGAACATACACGTGTGTACTTGACGGATTTGAAGGCCACGGGGACAAATGAGACTTTAGATACTACACAGCTGCACGATGTCAACCCCTGAACGTTTGTGGCTCACAGTGTCTGTACCTGCAGAAGTCTCTGTGCCAAACCTCCAGGGAATGATGGCACTGTGCATAAATCTATTCCAACTGTAAATTCAACCAGGATTCTCCCTTTACCTTAACGGAGACTGAAAAAATAACCCCAGCCTGAGGACCACTCCAGGGCCAGCTGAAAATGAATGCTATGTAGATGTCTGAGCCTCAGAGAATATGACCGAACTCTGAGACAGGAAGGCTGGCGACGAGAGGCCTCTTCCCTGTTGCGTGTATTGCTTTTGAAACAGCTATATTACTCAGATTGGCCTGAAACTTGCCATGCTCCTGCCTCTGTCTTCTGATGTAGGAATTATAAGCACGTACCACACATTCACTATCGCGTTCTTTTTAAGCCAAAAGGGCTAATAATCCCAAGGCAAATGTTAAACCAAGGGAAAAGTCCCAAACTTGCCTAAATTCTGAGTAAGGTCTAGCAATCTCATCTTCACCCTGAAGTCAGACTTCAAGTACCAGAGAAGAGACATTCTTTCCTTTCATTCTGAGGACTTCGTGAAACTCCAAGTAGCTGACATATGGAGGTACATGTCACCAGGAATGTCTCTATCCTCAAGCACTTATTCTAGGGTTACAGGTAACCCCACTGAACCAAGATGAAGGGAGAAAGGGATTGCCTGATGGAGAACGGATTGGGCTAACAAATGTTGACTTTAAGGACCAAAGTCCAGGCCCAAGACTCTGGCCCCACCACTAAACGTCCTTCCTATACTGTGGCTTCATACTCCTTGCCCTTACCTACTCTGGGTAACCCCCAGAATTCAGTCCCCTTCCCCCAGGCTGGGCCCTCTCACCTGGAATAACAGCTTCATCTTCATGCTCATCCACTTCTGCCCAGGCCACTCGCTGGGCTCGACGCTGGGCCTGGAGACGGCTGCCCAAGTCCCTCCGCCGCCGTGGCCGGCCTCCAGTTCTCTGCTCCTCAGACTCCCGCGGCCCCGGCTGAGCTACCTGGCCTGCTGCAGCCCGCTCTTCCTCATTGTGCAGTGGTTCACCACCAGCTTCGGGGAGGGAGGAACCATGACACTGTCAAGCAGCCCATCCTCTTGATAGTGTGGAGGAATAGTATTGTGGGAGTCTCGGCCTCCCCTGCTCAACCTCCTTCCAGACAATAGCTGCCCACAGCCCAGTGTTCCAACTTTGCTCAGTCAAGCCTTTATTATTTATGCCTTGGTCTGATGCTGCAAGCTTATTCCTCATTTCCTACCCGCTTTAATGCCTTCATCTCCGTTCAACTCACTCCCCTCCGCTTCGCGGGAGACCCGCTAGGATGCTCTCACCCTGAGCTTTACAGATCGCACTCGATGTCCACTGCAAGATGGCATTTATTTCTTAGCACTATGCTATAATTTTAGAGGGTACTCCAACCAGAAGCACGTTTCACTGTCAGGGGCTGAATCTCTCCTCCCTGGAAGATTTGCTGGCTATCACCTTTACCTCAGAGACATTCTGAAACTTCTAAGCAAACAAGGAGTGTTAGTAAGGAGGACTGTTTCGTGCCAGGCCAACGACACTGCCTTCTGAGCCTGGTGAAGGGGAGGCCGAGCAGCGAGGGTGACCCTCGTTGATGGGGAAGGAGACGCCTTCAGAATTTCCTGAGGCTGCCTCGCCCTCCAATTGCCAGTAAGCGGAACACACAGGGCAGGATTAGAAAACCTGCAGCCTCTCCTATTGGTGCAGAGCAGAACCGCAGGCTTGGTCCCCAGGTTGCATCCCTAACTCTAAGCTCCGTACTAGTCCCGAGTGCATCCACACGCGCGTGCGCAGAGCTGTCCCAGGTCCGCGCACGAGCTCCTCGTAAGCACGGCAAGACACGTCAGTGCGTGCGCACGAGTCGCGACGCCAGGGCCTACCAAAGCCCAGGAAGCCTGAGAAACGGACTCCTTCAGCCCTGGGAAGGCGGCACCTCCTACCTGCTGCCGCCCGACCCCGGCTGCGAGTCAGGAAGAGGATAAGGCCGATAAGCAAAACCGCCGCCGCCAGGTACACCCACGGCCCCACCATGACGACAGACAGCCTCGCCGTGAAGCCGGCGCGCCCGCGGGACCCGGATCGCTAGGCCCCGCCCACTACCGTACGCTCTGCCCAGCCGTACGCTGTGCTCCGCCCCCGCCCAGGGGTGACAGGACCTCAGTTAATCCGGTCCGGGCTGCCGCCCCGTGCCTGTCACTCCAGCGTTCGGGAAGTGGAGACCCTAAGATCAGCATTTCCGAAGCAGCTAAGAGCATTGGCTGCATTTCCAAAGGGCTCGGGTTCGGATCGCAGCACCCACATGGTGGCTCACAACCTTCTGTGATTTCAGTTACAAAGGATCTGATGCCCTCTTCAGACCTTCTCTAACCCCAGGCACGCACGTTGTACACAGACACACATGCCC
>NW_004949101.1:17097522-17100263 GCF_000317375.1 Microtus ochrogaster | reverse complement strand
GCAACATGTATTAATATTTTACTAATAACTTAGGCATTTATTGCATTATTTTCTGTAAATTTTGAATATTTAGAAATTTATTTTTCAATGTTGATAAACCTAGGGCCTTCCAGGTGTCAGCACGTGCTGTTACAGTAAATGAATCTCTAGCACCTACATTCTTTGTATTTGGAGATTTAGACCCGTGTTCTCATGCAGGCTATGGCTATGCATGGAGTTTTATCTCAGCACAGGCCCCTACTTGAGTTGTTTTGTTCTGGTAGCCTAGGTTGGCCTCAGACTTACCATGTAGCAGAGGATGACTTTGAACTCCTAATCCTTTTACTTCAATCTCCCTAGTGCTTGGATTAGCTGGGATGACAGGTATGTACCCTGAGACCCAGGCCCTTCTCTGTTTTTTTGTTTGTGGATAGGTTGTTTTGTTTTGTTTCTTTGAAACAGGTTCTCCTATAACCCTGCCTAGCCAGGAACTCACTTGTAGACGAGGCTAGCCTCCAGCTTAGAGGCAGTGGCTATCCTGTGTGGACAGTTCTAGAGTTTAAAAAAATCAATAGTGTACTGGGCATGTGGTTCAGAGGTACAGGGTTTCCGAAGTTCCATAAGCCCCCAAGTCGCATTTATAGCAACACACAAATACCCAAGACTATAAGAGATCAATAATACTAAGCTAAACAATCAGGCCGGATTAGGATTCCATTGTTTGTGTGTGTGCATCTAGGGTCCAAACCCAGGGCCATGCTATACAAATGTTGTACCATTGAGCTACAGCCTTGACACAATATATAGTCCAGGCTAGCTTTGAACTCATGATCTTCCTGTTTAAGACTGAGTGCTGGGGTTACAAGTGTGCACCCTCTGTCTAGCTAGCACCCTGAACTTCTTTTTTTAAAAGATTTGTTTTAATTTTATGAGTATGAGTGTTTGCCTGCGCATAGATGTGCACAATATGTGTACCTGGTGTCTTCAGAGGCCAAAGGAGGGCAATGGACCCCCTGGAACTGGGGTTACACACATTTGTAAGCCGTCATTTGAATGCTGGGAACAGAACTCTGGAAGAGCAGTCAGTGTTCTCACCCACTGAGCCATCTCGCCAGCCTGAGTTTACAACTTGCAGAGAACCTAGCTTTGGTTCCCAGCGTCCACATCAGGCAGCTCAAAAACCACTTGTAACTCCAGTTCCAGGGGACGTGACGCCCTCTTGTGGCTTCAGCGGGCTCACGCACACACATGGGAGGGCTAACAGGGGCATTCTAATCTTTGCTGTGTTCCCAATGCAGAGACAGGGCTGAATGTAATGTCCCCGGGGAAAGGATGGGGTCTGATAAGCGGGGCAAGAGAAAAGAAAAAGAGAAACATTAGCGCCCCCCCCCGGCCTAAGAGATGGGCAAATGTGGTTACGCTGTTTAAAAGTTCGCAGTGAAGTAGATGGATCTAGCCGGCGAGGTGTGGGGCTGAGGCAAGGTTAGGACAGAAACCCAGGCTGGGAGCCCTTGTCCAGGAGATAGTTTCCCATGCCCAAGTTGGGGTTCCGAGGGACGCACACCGCCCAGGACACAGGCGCGGCTTCTCGGCTCCCTCCTTGTCCAAGCCCACAGGGGTGCGTGGCAGAGGACCCCGGCGCTGAATGGCCTCTCCCGCCCGCAGCGCGTCCCCAGCGCCCCGCGCAACACTCGCTGCGGGGAAACTCGTCTGCCCCGGCTGCCACCTCGCTGTTGCAGATAGCCGCAGCCTGGAGCATGCTTAAGGGTTCGGGTAGGGCCGGAAATTGGGGCTATCTACTTCCGCCTCCAGACGGAAGTGTCTTACGGTTCCCCTCAAAGAGCTTCCGGGAATACTCGGCCGTAACCAGCCCCTGCAATGGCCTCGTCTTTGGTGGGCAAGAAGATCGTGTTTGTGACGGGAAACGCAAAGAAGCTGGAGGAGGTGTCGTAGGGTTTGGGGACCCTCTAGAAGTCGGGTGGGAAGCATGGGAGAAGGTGCGAGGAACCCCGGGAGTTGGACCCTCGGGGAGCTTGGATAGTCCCTGTGTGGAAGGGCTGGGCGTGGAGAGAGATCTCCGTGGAGTGCGGCGCCCTGAGGTGCGAGAGGATTTAAGTATTTATTATGTGTACAGTGTTCTGTCTGCATGTGTGCCTCCATACCCTCAGAAGGCACCAGATCTCATCATAGATAGTTGTGAGCCACCACGTGGTTGCTAGGAATTGAACTCAAGACTTCTGGAAGAGCAGCCAGTGCCTTTAAACTCTGAGCCATCTCTCCAGCCCGATTTTAGTTTTCTTTTCTTATTATTTGGGGTCGTGTGTAGACCTTGTTCTCTTGACCTCCAGTTTCCCAAGTTCTAGGTCTACATGCATGGCCCACCACAGCCATGTTGGTATGAACTGGTAAAGTCACCGGACTGTGGGAGCTGAAGTAGTGGCATCTGTGGCAAAGATCACCCCCTAAGTTCGGACACCTCTGCGCCTCAAAAGTAACGGCAAACAGAAGTGTGTAGGGTTGATCCAGACTGCGTAGTCCACGCCCCGCTACGGTTCACTACCCTTAGGCACTTCCCATATCTGAAGTGTGCCATACTTCATAGGATTCCTGGCTGCCCACAGTATAACAGCAGCCAGGTTAGCGGAAAAAAACACAAGTCTGCCAAAGCTTTACATGCTACAGCTTTTAGAATGAAGACCCAAAGATAGGTGCCGTGGATCTAATCCAGGACTTACAGGATTGCTGTCACTGCCCTACTTCTT
>NW_004949101.1:17055296-17097018 GCF_000317375.1 Microtus ochrogaster | reverse complement strand
TCTGGAAGAGCAGTCAGTGTTCTCACCCACTGAGCCATCTCTCCAGCCCCAGGTGTTTTCTATGTAGATTTGATGATGCATTCCTGTAGAAATGAGCAGAAAGGGTATGGCCCAGCGCTAACAGACTGCGGAAACTCAGCAGGTCCGTCCAGATTGGGCATTTCCTTGTGCGTTGTTTCTGCCCTGCTGTATGTGGTAGGACTGTTTTTGAAGTGAGGATAGGTCAGATAATTTCCTTTTTTGTTTTGTTTTGAGAGAGGGCCTTGGTACGTACATATGTAGAGCTGGCTGTCCTATGTAGACCAGGTTGGCCTCAAAGTCACACAGAGATCCCCCTGCCTTTGCCTCCCAAGTGCTAGGATTAAAGGGGTGTGCCACCACCGCCTGGCATGGATGCTCATTCCTAGCCCAGTTAGTCTTTCTTATTTTTCCCCATCTGTGAGAGGAGATAGTGACGCTCTGACAAGTGTCAGCTCTAGCCACAGTTGAGTTTGCCCTCCTCAGTCAGCATTGCTAAGTCACGATGGGGACTCAGAGGCTGACCAATTGATACAGCAGGAGGACCCTCATCATTTGAAAATAGGGAGGACTGCCATTTCTGTACAGGACCAGGGTGGTCTCTGAAAGAGCCAGAGCCATTCTGATTAAATTTTGGGATCCTAAAGCCAGGTCAGTCAGGTAGACAGGTGGTGCCATCTGAATGGAGTCGAAGAACAGTCGGTGCTGAACCCCAATCCACTGACTGAGCACGTGGCTTTGCCATTATTACAAGGCCTGAGGCTAGCGGGTAGTGGAGCACTTGCTTATGAGTTGAATGAGGGGACTTATACAAGCATAAGCAAGTCTCCCCGAGGGGGCTGGAGAGATGGCTCAGTGGTTAAGAGCATTGCCTGCTCTTCCAAAGGTCCTGAGTTCAATTCCCGGCAACCACATGGTGGCTCACAACCATCTGTAATGAGGTCTGGTGCCCTCTTCTGGCCTGCAGACATACACACAGACAGAATATTGTATACATAATAAATAAATAAATATTAAAAAAAAAAAGCAAGTCTCCCCGATTGCCTCTGCCTCCTAAATGCTGGGATTAAAGGCGTGCGCCCCCATCGCCTGGCATGGCTTAGTATTCTAAATTGAAAAGGTGAAAGTTAACTAGGGGTTAATGAAAATATAAAACAGTTTTCTTTGCAAGGTTGTTCTGGCTAACTCTTGATAGAGAATTCTGAGTCTAGGAGAATGCCTTTTTAGAGTTCTGAAGGGAAAAGAGCCTTCCAGATGGAAGGGTGGGGAGGTAAAAGACAAAAATGGGGGCGCTGGAGAGGTGGCTCAATGGTAAGAGCATGACTGCTTTTCCAGAGAACCTGGGTCGATTCCTAGCACCCACATGGCAGCTCACAACGGTAATTCCAGTTCCAGGGGACCTGACCCATGGCAAAACACCACTGGACATAAATAAATAGATAAATAGACAAATAGAAGCAAGCCCTGCAATCAAATAACAACAACAAAGCAGAAGTAGGAAGAGAGAAAGGATGCTAATTTAGTGAGTCTCTGAAAGTTGGGATGAGGTTTATGGGCCCAATTGGATAAGCTTTAGGGGACTGATGGGAACATTAGCCAACGAGAAAGGTGGACAGCACCTCACATAGTCACAGGGAACTGGAGGGGAGTTACTAGCAAATGGCGTGACAAATGTTCTTTCATTTTGGAACAGGTCATTCAGATTCTAGGAGATAAGTTTCCGTGCACTTTGGTGGCACAGAAAATTGACCGTATGTTTCTGTTTTGCTTCATTTTTAAAAGTGGTTTGATTTAACTGCCTTCCTGTGTCCTGACTATACATCTGTGTGTCTGTTTCCCCGATAAGTGCCTGAGTACCAGGGAGAGCCTGATGAAATTTCCATACAGAAGTGTCGGGAGGCCGCTCGCCAGGTACTTAACCATCGTGGTCTCCCGTTCAGTCTTCTGGTGGGCTCCTGGGGTCTGTGGCTTATGGGGGCAGGCAGAGAATAAATAGTTTGTTGGGACACTGCCTCTTGTGTTCCAGCTCTTGCCTTTCTGGTTCTTAGTTCCATACATTCCAGCCATACGTCTTCCCTATACATACCCGCCCCTCCCCACCCCTGTGAGGAGGTACCCATTAGAGAATTGGGCTTCCAGCAGATTCCCAGCACTTCATTGCTCTGATGTTCACATTGCTAAATCGAAGACAGAGAGCTGAGTTGCGTGGCTCCTGATGAACCTGCACCTGCAGAGCTCACCCTCACCTAGTTGTGGGCTAGGCCCCAACCTGAGTAGACCCAGGGTCGGGAATGAAGCCTACCTCTGGTAGAAATCTCAGGCTGTGTGTCTTTGTATTACAGGTGCAGGGTCCTGTACTGGTGGAGGATACCTGTCTGTGCTTCAATGCCCTCGGGGGACTCCCTGGCCCCTACATGTGAGTACTCTTACTACACCTCTGCCCTGCAGGGCCCCATCAATCCACAAAAGTGCTAGAATAGTAAGGTGATTAGTTACCTGATGTTATGGGTCTTTTACTATCTTGCCATCAACGCCAAGAAAGGAGTAAGACTGTTGAGATAGGGCTGGGGAAGTGACTTAGTAGTTAAGAGTGCTCGCTACTTTTCCACTGGGCCCGGTTTCGATTCTCAGCACCGAAATCAGGTAGCTTACAACTGCCTATAACTTCAGCTTCATGGATCCTGATTTTGTGGGTACCCGCACTCACATGCACACACCACACATGCAATACACATGCACATACACAATTAGATATATCATATTCTAAGAAAAGAAGAGTTGGGTGTGATGGTGCATGCCTTTAATCCCAGAACCTAGGAAGCAGAGATAGGCAGCTCTCTGAGTTTGAGGCCAGCCTGGTCCACATAATGAGTTCCAAGCCAGCTAGAGCTATGCAATGAGACCCTGTCTCAAAGAATATGGGGGACTGGAGAGAGGACTCAACCCTTAAGTGTGCTTGTTGCTCACTCATGAGAACGGGAGTTTAGATTCAGTTCACATTCAGTTCACAAACTCCTGTAACTCTAGCTCCAAGGGATCCAACACCCTCTTCTGGCTTCTACAGGTACCTGTATATACATATGCACATACATTCACTTAGATGTGTGTGCACACACATAAATAAGTCTTTAAAAAGAGGGGCTAGAGAGATGGATTAGCTGTTAAGAGCACTGGCTGCTCTTGAAGAGCACCTGGGTTCAGTTCCATCACTCACATGGCAACTCACAACCATCTGTAGCTACCTTTCCAGGTCGCCTGACCTCCTCTTCTGCCCTTTGCAGGCAGCAGGCACATATGTGGTGCATACACATATATGTATGCAAAACATAGACATACATAAAATAATAATAACAAAAGAATAACAGGTGGGTGAGGATGTAACACCCTTGTTAGAGTGTTTGCCTTTATTGCGCCATAAAGCCCCGAGTTTAACTCCTACCTGTGTATACTAGGTGAGCAGGCATGGTAGTGTATGCACTTGCAAGATGGGGACAGAAAGGTCAAAAGTTCTGGGTCATCCTTGGCTACATAGGGAGTTCTAGGCCAGTCTAGCTACGTGAGATCCTGTCATAAATCAACCAAACAACCAGAGATACAGTTTTCTTTAATTATGAGAGTGGTTCTTTGAGATTGAAAAGTGGGGTCTGCTCATTTCTGAGATGATATGGCACCTGTCTCAAAAAGAAGACAATAAAACGATTGCTCTGTTTTGTCAAAGCAGGACACACCTTTAACCTGCAGCCTGCACTGCTCCACAGCCTCACCAGCACCGTTGTGACTTTAATAGTTTGCAGTTTCGGGAATATGAAATGTTACCATGTGCTTGCTTGATTTGTTTTCTTGAGAGTATGCATCTCTCTAGCCCAGGCTGCCCTGGAACTTGCTATGTAGCCTAAGCTTGCTCAAAACTTTGGTCTTCCTGTTTCAGCCTGGGACTTTCCCTAGTCCCCTCTGAGGTCCTTGCCTTCCTTTGTATATTGAGCCTTCTGTCTGTACCTGTTTGGTCTCCGTTTTTTTCTTATTAGACTCATCTCTTTCTCTCTCTCTCTTTCTCTTAAAGATTTATTTATTATGTATACAGTGGCCAGAAGAGAGCACCAGATCTCATTATAGATGAGTCGCCATGTAGGTGCTGGGAATTGAACTCAGGACCTCTGGAAGAGCATCCAGTGATCTTAACGGCTGAGCTATCTCTCCAACCATCTCTCTTTATCTTTCCTTTCCTTCTGCCTCTGTTTACTCTCCCTTTAGCCCCCACTCTTCCCCCTCTTCTCTTTCCTTTGCTGCTGAGCTATACCTTTGGCTTGAGACATTCTTTTTCATTTCTCTTGCCTTTGGGAGCTCTAGTCCTATGGAGTAGGCGACAGGAAGATCAGTTGCTCTTACCCATGGTACTGACTCTCCTTTCTTTCTTTTGCAGAAAATGGTTCCTTGAGAAGCTAAAGCCTGAAGGTATGTGTCCCTGTGGTTCTTCCCATGGGTCTTTTGCACTGAGTTGGGGAGTAGTTCCCACTTAGTAACCGCTGCTCTAGCCCCTGCCATTGACCTCCATTGTCTTCTCTGTTTGTACACTGGTAGCTTAGAGTTCACTCTTTACTCCGGAAAGCACTGTGGTGGACAGTTGGGGACTGGCGATAAAAGCTTTGAATTTGAGGGACAAAGGAGCCATAGCTGATTCTGGTTATCAGGGGACTTGACCTTAATGACTGTGGTTCTTCGCTTCAGCCATGGCCTAGCCTGGTCCTCAGGAAGGGAGCTATCTTTTCTAGGCCAAGAATCTTATCTTTTTACTCGTGAGTGTATCCCCAAATCCCTCTTTAGGTTTTTGGATTTATTTGTAGTTTTGTTTGTTTGTTTAGAGACAGAGTCTCACTATGTAGCCCTGTCTGACCTGGAACTCGATCTGTAGACCAGGCTGGCCTTGAACTCACAGAGATTCCTCTGTCTCTGCCTCCCAAGTGCTGAAGTTAAAGGCGAGCACTACCACCCACCACCTTGCCCTCTTTAGATTTTTTTTTTAAATATTTATTTATTCATTTATTATGTATACAATATTCTGTCTGCATGTATGCCTGCAGGCCAGAAGAGGGCACCAGACCTCATGACAGATGGTTGTGAGCCACCATGTGGTTGCCGGGAATTGAACTCAGGACCTTTGGAAGAGCAGACAATGCTCTTAACCACTGAGCCATCTCTCCAGCCCCTAGATTTTTTTTTTTTAAAGCATTTTAAACCAGGCATAGTGGTGCATTCCTATAATCCCAGCCCTTAGGAGGCTGAGGCAGAAAGATCCAGAGTTCAAGATCAGCCTGGGTCACACATAAAACCCTGTCTCAAAAGAAAAAAATGGGCTGGAGAGTTGGCTCAGCAGTTAAGTATACTTGTTGCTCTTGCAGAGGACCCAGGTTTGGTTCCCAGCACCTACAAGGCTGCATACAGCTGTCCATCACTTTAATTCCAGAGAATTTGGCATCCTCTGGCCTCTGTGGGCACTGGTGCACATGCGTGTGACCAAAACACTTCTAAATGTAAAAATAAACAAATCTTAAAAACAAAGCCCATTTTACTTTTTGGAGCAATCTTGTGTCAGCCATGCGTGGAGTCACATGCATGTGACCGAGCACTAGGGTGACTCTGGAGTTCAGCCTGGGCTACAAAGCAAGATTCTGTTTTAAAAACAAGCCGGGCGATGGTGGCGCACACCTTTAATCCCAGCACTTGGGAGGCAGAGCCAGGTGGATCTCTTTGAGTTCTAGACCAGCCTGGTCTACTAGAGCTAGTTCCAGGACAGGCTCCAAAGCCACAGAGAAACCCTGTCTCGAAAAAGCAAAAAACAAACAAACAAACAAAGCCGGGTATGATAGTCTAAGCCTATAATCCTGAGAGCTATAAGCAGAAGGATCAGAAGTTCATCCTCAGCTATATAGTAAGTAAAGGCTAGCCTGGACTACCTGGGATCCTGGTCTCAACAACAGCAAAGGCTGGGAATGTATTGCAGTTGGCAGAATGCTTGCCTAGCATACATGAAGTTCTGGATTCAGTCCCTAGTGCCACATAAACCACGGGTGGTGATGCGTGCCTGCAATCTAGCGGTCCAGTACAGCCTGGGTTACAAAGTGAGTTCAAGGCCAAGCTGGGTGTTCTACTTGAGACTTTAATCTCAACAAGAACCTTGTTTTAGTTTATGTCAGAGCCTGAAGAGGGGCTTCAGCTCCTTGAGGATTAGAGTGCAGCCCTTGCAGCCTCCCACCCCAACACAGTCCAATTTGGAGAGTTCTTCCACACCCTTGGGTTTCTGGAGTAAGGGTGGGTACTGGACAACATGGACTCACTGACCCTCTCTAACTCTGCCTGCAGGTCTCCACCAGCTCTTGGCCGGCTTTGAGGACAAATCAGCCTATGCACTTTGTACATTTGCCCTCAGCACTGGGGACCCAAGCCAGCCAGTCCTCCTGTTCAGGGGCCAGACCGCGGTGCGTACCCACCTGAGCAGCCAGTCCTCCTGTTCAGGGGCCAGACCGCGGTGCGTACCCACCTGAGCAGTCCTGCAGGTCGTCAGAGGACTCTGCAGGAACAAAACAAGAAGATGCTAGACTTAGTAGGGGCTTTGGGGCACTATGCTTGCTGTGAGACAAACCTGGACACTACACTGAGAAAAATGTCAGTCCCCAAACCTAATTGACTGCTAGCCTTATGCACTCAGATCTTGCCAGAGTAGGTCCAGGTAAAATGCAGGTGCACAAACACCTCAAAGCCAAAGCTACAGGTCAGCATGCTGAGATGGCCTTATTCCTCTGTCAGGACCAGAGTCTCCTCCCCACTCAGGTTTTTGAGATTGGGATAGTCTTTCATTTATCCCAGGTTGGCCTTGAACTTGCCATGTGGCCAAGATGGAGCTTGAACTTTAGATCCTGTGGCCTCTACCTCTAAGTGGTCTTGTGTCATTACGCCCATTATGCAGCGCTCCTGCAGCCCTGTTTTTGTTTTTTTTTTTTCTCTTTTCTCTTTGAGACAAGGTCTTTATTTTGTAGCTGTTAATATCCTTGAACTCACTATGTAGATTAGACTGGCCTCAAAACTCACAGAGATCTACCTCTGCCCCCAAGTAGGCGTGTGCCACCACGCCTGGCCTACAGCCTCTCTTGATTGTCTGAATTTTCTCATTCACATAAAATTTTAATCTTGTTCTGTGGTGTTCGGGTGGAAGTAGGAGCTTTTATGTGTTGTATAAGTGTTCTACCATGGGGCTACTTCTCCAGCCCAGAATTTCAGTTCCTAAGTTCATTTTTCTGCCAGTGCCCATTCAGCACCCCCTGAGGTTGCTTGTCAGACCTGAGGCTGACTTTTCTGAGCTTTTTGAGTTGCTTTTCTGCACGTCCACCAGACCACCATTAGAGTTGCTCCTGCCAGCGCCCAGTCTTTCTTCCAGCATGTCCGTCTGTCCTGTCTGTAGTTCCCCAGTTGGATTGTACATAGATGTTTGTTTCATTTTGTTTGGTTAAATATTTTGGATAGTAGTAAAAAAAAAAAGCAAATTCCAGACACAACCCAAAGCCATCTTTTTTTTAATTGTGTGTAGGTTTGTGTGTGTGCATGTTGATATGTGCACACGAGCACAGGTGCCCATGGAAGCTGAAGGCAGCAGATCCCCCGAGCTGGAGGTACAGATGATGTGAGCCATCAGATGATCAGATGTGGGTGCTAGGAACTGAACCCCTGTCTTTGAAAGAGCAGTAAGTGCTCTTAACCACTGAGTCATCTCTCCAGCCCTACAGACCCATTTTAACTGTTCAGGGTACTAAGTGTTAAGTGTATTTGTATTTACCCGGACTACAGAATGTTTTCATCTTATAAGTTTGAAATTACACATTGAGCAAGCCCCCTTTCTTTCTTCGCCTAGCTCCTAGCAGCCACCATTTTCCTTAACACGTCTAAGAGTTTTACTACTCTATTACTGTTACTGTTTTTTAAGTTTATTTTATGTGTATGGATATTTTGCCTGCACGTCTATTTGTCCACAACATGTAATGTGGTGACCATCAAAGCCAGGGAGAGCATTGGCTGCCCTGGAACTGTAGTTACAGAGGGTTGTGACTGCCGTATGGGTGCTGGAAATTGAACCTGGGGTCTCTGCAAGAGCAGCCAGTATTTTTTTGATTTTTTAAAACAGGGATTCTTTGTGTAGCCCTAGCTGTCCTGAACTCACTCTGCAGACCAGGCTGGTCTTAAGCTCACAGAGATCCACCTGCTTCTGCTTGCCAAGTGCTGGCATTAGAGGCGTGCGCCACCACTGTTTACCTGTCCATCTGTCGTCGTCGTCTCCCCCCGCCCCCCGCCTCTTTTGTTTGTGTTTATTTTGGGGACAAGGTCTCACTATGAAGCTCTGGCTGACCTGTCTCAGCTTCTTGAGTACCAAGATTTTCAGGTGTGTGCCACCAGGTCCCTGCTTCAATATTTCCTTTTTTGTGTGCCTGGTTTAGCTCACTTAGCTGGTTTAGCTCACTTAGCTGGTTTAGCTCATGGTGTTCTCAGGTTTTGCCCATGCTGTAGCGCACAGAGCTCTCAGAGATTCCAGGCTGAGCGTTTGTTGTTTATATACACCGTGTTATCCCTTTCTTTCTTGTTTTCTTTTGGTTTCGAGTCAGGGTCTTCTGTATCCCCAGGCTGGCCCCTACTTACTGTATAGCTGAGGATATCCTTGAAGTTTTGGTCCTCTTGCCTCCACTTCCCAGGAGTTAGGAGTACATGTGCCCCTCCTGTGGTCTACATTTTCTCCATTGGCTTCTTTGTTGACAACCTCAGGTTGCTCCTCTTGGATCTTGTGAATGATGCTGTTGGGACCCAGGGGTGCAGAGGAGTCAAGATCCTGTTTCAGCCCTTTAGGTTAAACATGCAGTACGTGGTCGGGGCTGCTGTCCCAGCCCAGTTAGAGTTAATAATTAGTGCTGCCACCTGTGGCTTTCCCAGAAGGCTCCAGTTAGCCACTTCCTGCACTGACTAATAGCAGCTGCCTTAGACTGGCTGGTACTGCAGTCCCTCTGGATTTCCCATCAGCTTTGGCTGCCCATGCACTTTGCCGTCTGTCAGCTCCCACGCTCCTTGAGGTGGTCTTGTTTCTCATCCTTGTTCTGTCTCCCTGTGTACTCATTGTCCTTGGTGTGCTTGTCACACATTGTCCAGAGTGGCAGTGAACAGCATTTTTCTGGGAGTAGCTGTTGGCCTTACAGCATCCACTGTAGGAGGAGAAGTCTGGGTTTGCTGTGGCTCAGGCTAAGAATGTTGGCCTCAGGCAGTATTGAAGTTCAGAGCACCTCGGTCACTGGCTTTGGCCACATAGCTCCCCACAGGCAAAAGCATGATTTCAACTTTGGCACTGTCCAACTTATGTGCTTAATCGCTATCATTTATAGCCACACTTGCCACTGTCTGTGCCTTCTTCTCTCCCCCACACACCAGGTCCTCTGCATGCACTCCACCATTGGGCTATATTCCCAGTCCTTTTTGTTGGATTTTGTTTTGAAACAGGGTCTTGCTATTGCTTGTGCTGGTCACAAACAACAGATTTGCTTTGAACTTGGAGTGCTCTGCCTCAGCCTGGGACCGTGATTCTAGAAGCCTTTCTGTAATTACACCTCCTTCAGTTTGTCTTGCTTTGTCCGTAGTGGTGGTGTTACTGACCGGATCTTGTACTGGCCCAGCTCTCCCCTTGAGCTTCATCCCTGATCCAGATCAGACTCGTTACTCGATAACGTGGCATTTCATAACACTGGACATGACACTGGTTGTCATCTTCGTGACATTTCTATGTTTGAATTTGTGTGCCCTTCCCCTTCTTTCTTTCAACGGTTTCACTATGTGCTTGGCTGACCAGAACTTGCTGGCCTTGAATGCAGTGACCCTCCTGTGCCTGCCTTCTAAATGTTGGGGTTAAAGGTGTGTGCCATTGTGCCCTGGTGGCCTTGAAGTCTTGCTTCTTCTGTTTTGCTGCCACCACCTTGCTCTATTATAGGTGTGAGTACTTGTCATAGTTCAGACCCTTCTCAACCTAATAGCTGAGGATGGCCTTGAACGTGTGAAGATCAGGGTACAGCCTCAGGGTGCTGCTCATTTTGGGGCTTGTTTATAGGTTCTCACTGTAGACTGGGCTAACCTCGAACTCAGAGAGCATCTGCCTACTGAGTTCATCTTGGGTATTTTTGGGGGTGGAGGTTCAAGACAGGCTTTCTTTGTGTAGTTCTGGCTGTCCTGGAACTCACTCAGTAAACCAGGCTGGCCTTGAACTCACAGAAATACAGAAATCCACAAGCCTCTGCCTCCCAAGTGCTGGACTAAAAGGTGTGCACCACCATGCCTGGCTCATCTTGTTTTTTTACACAGTCTCCACTGGCCTGAAACTTGCTAAATAGACTAGGTTGTTTCCCTTGCCCTGGGATTACAGGCACTACATACACCACTGTACTTGACTTCTTTAAAGTTTTTTGTTGTGGGTTCTGGGAGTTGAACTCAGGTCCTCGTTATAAGACAAGAGAATCACTAGCTGAGCCGTCTCCCTCGCCTCCTGATGTCTTGAAGACAGATCTTACTTTGTAGCCCTGGCTGGCCTGGGGACTCAGCAGTCCTCCTGCCTCAGCTCCTCGTGTTCTCATTGCACGCATGCTCTCACAGCCCGCTACTGTTCTGCACCTTGCTGAGGTACCTAACAGACATTTATCGGTACTGCGGATCCTTTGAACTATTAGACATTTTGAGTAATTCAGGTTTAGTCAGATTTGCAAACTAAACAAACTCACTCTGGTTCAGTACGTCTCCAGTTACACACCTGCCCTCCCTATTACAGGGCCAGATCGTGATGCCGCGAGGCTCCCGGGACTTTGGCTGGGATCCCTGCTTTCAGCCCGATGGATACGAGCAAACGTAAGGAACCCACATTTCTTCCCTGGTGCATGGGCTTGGATGGGCCCTTTGCCGGTGCACAGTCATGCGGATGTGGGCAAGGCAAGCTTTGTTCCAGCTAAAGCCATTTCTGCTGGGATGGACACAAGGGATCCAGGTGATCTAGTCCATGGTAGGGCAACACAGGTTTCCTAGGTTCCGCTCTCAAGTCACTTGGCCATTTTATGTCAGGTGACTCTTATCCTCTGGCCCTGCTTATTAAGGTGCATAAACCTTGTGGTTTTATGGGATGATACTAGCTCCATCTGGCTGGGAAAATGTATTCTTTAGTAGTGCCTGCTCATCATCTGAAACCCTCGCGGCAGCACACATGCTTAGCACTTCACATTAACAGCGGCCTCTCATTTGTACATGTTTGTACGGCGCCGTTACTGGACCAGGCTTTCCAGACTGTAACTCCCCCACCTGGCACCTCACGAAGCAGCCCTAGTCAGCCCGTCCATGGTTGTCTGCTTGGGTGGTCACAGAGCCTTGGAATTTAGCTAGATGAGGAACTGGGTTTACTTTTATTCTGTTTATTTATTCTATGTTAATAGGTGTTTTGCCTGTTTGCACCACTGTGCACCAGATGACTGTAAGGCCAGAGGTCAGAAGGGCCGGCAGATTCTGGGAACTGAGCCACCTCTCCAGCCCCATTTTCAGTCAGTTGTAATTAACTTAGCCACATGTAGCTAGTTCTGAAGCCTGAAGGCGGGGGGTGGGGGGTGACCTCTCACCTCTTTAGTAGTGTCCTCACACGGACGAAACTGGCCCGGCCAGCTGCCTGGACCCCAACCCACAGTACTGTTTGACCTGACAGGCTCCATTGCTTCCTATCAAACACCTACCTCATTCCTGTCCGCCAGCTTCCCTTAAGAATTTAGGGACAGCCTGGCGGTGGTGGCGCACGCCTTTAATCCCAGCACTCGGGAGGCAGAAGCAGGCGGATCTCTGTGTGTTCGAGACCAGCCTGGTCTACAAGAGCTAGTTCCAGGACAGGCTCTAAAACCACAGAGAAACCCTGTCTAGAAAAACCAAAAAAAAAAAAAAAAAAGAACTTAGGGACACATTAGGGCAGATTCAGTTTCTCTCCAAGCCTGTTACTGTGGGTTTCTATCTTATAGAAGAATTTAAAACTGTCTGGTATAACAGGCTGAGGAGCTGGTGGCCCATTGCCTGATTTTCTGGCTTTCTCGGGGTGGAAGGTCATTTGCTTAGGCCCAAACATGGAGTACTGGGGCCTGTCTGTCCCTTGCATTTGCACAGGTTCTCGATATTTTTACTTACAGAGACCTCCCCACCCCAACAGAATCACTGGACTGTGGGCTCCAGGATGACAGTGGGGTGCCCATCCTCCTGGTATCTGGGTTCCCTCTTTTCTGAGCTACTTCTCTTTGCCTCTTAGGTATGCAGAGATGCCAAAGGCTGAGAAAAACGCCATTTCTCATCGGTTCCGGGCCCTGCTCAAGCTACAAGAGTACTTCAGCGTGACTGCTGGGGCTGGTGGCCAGTAAAGCCGTGGGATGGGGAGGACTAGTGTAGAGTTCCCCAGGAGGCAGGCACTCCTGGCAGGTGTTTCTCTGGGTTTCCCTCTGCCAGGGGATCCAGGCAGCTTTAGTAGCCAGGTCTGGAGGAGCAGTTTGCTCAGCATAGGGGAACTCTGGGCCAGTTGTTACTAAACTCTTGCCCTTTGGGATTCATGAGTTTCCTTTGGCCTGGCATAGTGGTGCACACCTTTAGTCCCAGAATGTGGGAGGCAGACAGAGCTTTGTGAGTTCAAGGCCAGCCTGGTTTAGATAGTGAGTTCCAGGGCAGCCAGAGCTACATAGTGAGATATTGTCTCAAAAACAAAACAAAAAAAAGTAGAGTTGCTCTTGTAGCCTCTAGGATCCTGAGAGAACTTTGGGTGTTCACATTTCTTAGCTGGGTTGAGGGTTGGCAAAGAAATACACAACCTTTGATTTTATAAGGCAGCAAATGTAAATTCTGGAAGGCATGTTTCCAAAATAAATGGTGTATCTGTTTTGAGCCTTGTGTGTCTCTTGAGTGTCCTTTGATAGGTGGGAAGCCATCCTGATGGTGACCAGAGGGGCAGTACTGTATAGGGGGTGTTCACCTGCCTGGATAGCTGGCATCCTGTCTCTGAGTTATTGTCCTTAGAGTTGTGACTCATGGCCTGTCCTCTTTCCCTTGTCACCTTCATGCTGGGGACGAGGTGGTGTTGTAAGCGGCACAGCGCACATTATACGATGGCAGGCGACCTGAGTTCAGTCCCCGAGCCCATGTGTGGAGGGAGCGAGCTGACGCTTGGAGCTTGTTCTCCGACCTCTGTTTGTATGCCATGGCGTGGACCCTGTGTCCACAGCACAAATAAATGCTAAAGGCCCTCTCTCAAAAACCTGACAGGACTCCTGCCTAAGCTGCCTTGTGCCATATGCATACCCCCTCTTCTCAAGCCATTCCCTGGGAGGGTTTCAGGGCTCAGGACCTGCCTTGTGGTTCCTGCAGCTCTTGATGAGAAAGGATGTGCTCAGGAAACACGGAAGAAAGCAGGCTTCTGTGCCCAGGCAGTCCTGGGAATAGTCCGTCATGCCCCCAGACTGGGCAAGGTGGCCTGGGGTTCAGCCATTATGCTGAAGGCATTTTTCCTGACCCCAGGCAGGGTATGTGGCTGAGTATAGAACACCCCTCTCCCTGCTTGCCTCCCCAACTGCTTGCCTGTCCCGGTGCTGCCTGACTCCAACATGGAGGACTTGTGGGTGGGGTCTCTCTGCCCCTTGCCTATGATTCTGGCAAACTTCTCAGGGAATGCCCAGGCTGCTGAGGAAGTCCACCCCTCCCTACTTGAATTGCAAGTATGGACAGGTAGGTGGGTGTATGGACAGCAGACAGCGTGGTATTTGCTGCTCAGCTCCTTCCTGAATTTCTCCCATTCTATTGGCCCATCTCTACAAATAGCTATGGAGAACAAACTGTACCTGACCCCCTAGTGCACAGTTAGACTCAGGTCCACACCCGTACCTAAAGCTGTGCCACTCATCCTAGCGCGTCCAGCCTGTTGACTGCCAGCTCAAGTCTAGGGATCCCTTTTGACTTACATTTCCCATTTCTTTTTTCTTTTCTATATGGTGGGCATTCTGCAGAGCCACGCCCAGCTCTACTGAGAGGGTTGAGCATCTTCTGCCATTCTTGTTATGCTTCCTCTTGCTGGTATGCTGGGCCTGTGTCCTAGTATAGAGGTGTATGGTGGGTGGTATATCATTTGTGTTTTAAAAAATAAAACCTGCCTGAAGATCAGAATGCAAAGTCAGCCATACAGGCCAGGGAGTGGTGGCGCACACCTTTAATCCCAGCAGCTATACTAGTCTGGGGTGATGATGGTGGTGGCGCACACCTTTAATCCCAGCACTAGAGAGGAATATAAAATGGGAGGAGACAGGTCTCAGTCTGAGATTCATGGAGGCAGGATTGCCCATTTCAGTCTGAGGTAGAACCAACAGCTGGCTGCTTTGTTTTTCTGATCATCAGCATGAACCCCAATATCTGTCTCTGGGTTTTTATTATTCATGCTACAAAGGTGTTAGCATCCAGGCACACCCGGCCCCACCCCCTTGGGGACCTTGCAGGCTCACCCCTGCATTAAGGCTGCATGCAGGACAGGGAGTAGTATCCTGTCCCTTTAAAAGGCGAAATCCAGGCTACATTTTTCTCTCTTCCTCTTTCTCTTTTCTCTGCCTCTTTCTCTCTCCCTTCTCCTTTCCCCTCTCCCCTTCCCTTCTCCCAGTGAAACTCCCCATGTAAGTTCTGTCTGCATAGTGCGTCTGTCTCTCACTCGCTGTGGGGCGTTACCCGACATTGACTTGGTATTTTGTGGAGCTGGGAGCCAAACCCAGGGCCTTGTACAAGTCAGATCACTAACACTGTGCTGTGTCTTCAGCCCCGGTTTGTCTACTGTTCACAGCAGGGCCAGCGTCCACTCTTGGAGGTGACAACACAAAGATGGGTATTCCTGGGGACAGAATGACAAGCACAACACCAAGAGTTTTTCTCCACACTTTACGTAGAGATGTGAGTTCAGGACTTCACATCATGGCTCTGTCCATCCTCGTTATACAGAGGCGACACAAGTCACTGACAGGACAGGCGAGTGCCCCTGGAGAAGCCACCATGGGGGTGTAAAGGTCAGGTGTTGCTGTGGGGTGTGTGGAAGGGAGTGTATGGCTGGGTGAGGCACAGTGATACCCACCAAGGTGCCTGAAAATGCTAAGGAACAAACAAAAGATCAAACCAGATGACCCTAAAAGCCATAGGAGGCTGTTTGGGAACCCCGGTGCCAGGAGTTACCTCCCAGAGAGGCCCATGAGGCCCCTAAAACAAAAAAGGCTCTGCCACAGTTGCTAACTGCCTTCCAGAACCCAGTTGGGATGGAAGGCAGTAAGGATGGGAGGAACGGGCGGAGGATAATCTGTGACTATCCTCCGGGTCAAACCCTGCTCTGAGAGTTCACTTCACCACGTGCAGATCATCCCAGCTGGGCTTGGTGACTCCCCCACCCAGAGGGGTGTGGGGAGCAGAGCCCCTCACCCGGGTACCCGCACTCTATTACTCACACGCAACTTTACCCTCAGTGCATGTGGCCTGGGCAAGGGGTAGAGCATGTGGAGAGGGACTCGTGGAGAACGGCTCCATCTGTGTCTCTGTGATCAAGCAGAGGCATGGCCTCTTCTTCCTTCTTCAGACTTATCAGCCCTTCTCCCAAGTCTCTCTGAATCACATCACTGGCCGTACAGGGCGTTCCTGCTCTCTCTCACCCCCGCCATATACTGGAGCCACTTTCTTCACCACACAGCACCTTGCCGTACCCAAACCTCTGGGTCTTTGATCCCAGAACGCATCGTTTGCAGGAGCCTCTCACCAGGATGACACAAAGGTCTGGTTTGTCTACTTCTCACCATTGGGCCAGCGGCCACTGTTGGCGTTGACAGCATTTAGATGCTACTCAAACATTGGTCCCTTTTATTCTCCTCCCAGCAACTTCGTTTCTGTCCCCAAGTCTGGGAGAGTGGCAAAGATGGAGGCAGCATGTTGAAGTACAGAAACAAGACTTTTATTTGCTAATGGTGCACAGTGAATTCCTTACACAATCAAGGAAAATGGGCTCGCTCCTGGGCATCAACTCTTTTATCAAAAGAAAATCTACACTTCTTAGCCCCGTGCTGGCAATGTCCCTGGACCCCAAACTAAAGGTTAATGGGGTGAGGGGTGAGCACACACCACTGAAAACCACAATGCCCCGGGGACTTTAAGCGGCAATGGGGCTGGGTCTGAGCCAGTTCATACCTCCCCTTACAATGTCACAGAACAGGCCTGAAGGCATGGGGGAGGGGGGCACATGTCAGGGTCTGTGCTCAGCATCCATGACATCCAAATACTTTGCTTCAATGATTCGGGGTAAGAGATTGTACCTGCAGAATAGAAGGAGACGCAAACTCAGTGATGGACGGTTATAGCAGGTCCACACTGAGCCCAGCAGTGGGCGGAGCCCTCCCCACAGCCACCCAGCCTGCGCATACCGGATGGGAATCATGGCAATCATGATGACAGGAAAGACCATCTTCATGTAGGACAGGGAGCTCATGCCAAAGGCACAGAGCAGCAGCAGCTGCAGGATCTGCAGGCCTGTGAAGTAGTGGATCTTCCTCTGGGGCACTCTCCGGACGTAGTGGGTGGGTGGGTAGGATGTCTGTGGGCAGCGGCAACCTGGTGGTCAGGGACGGCTGTGTTCCCACATCCCCTCCCTGACCCAGGCACCCACCTGCTCCTTGAGCAGCAGGGCCACTCGCGAGAAGAGCTGGTTGCCATCCAGGGAGGTGAGCGCGATGTAGAGGAAGAGCCCATAAAGCACGGGCTTGGGGATCCACTGCAGTGGGAAGGGCAGCAGCAGGAGAGAGAGCCCTACCAGGACACTGGCGCCCAGCGCGGTCAGCCGGGTCTCCTTAACATTCACAATCCTGCGGGGGCCAAGAGCAAAGGCTACCTGTGGGTCTAGCTAGGGCTTCGTTGCCTCTGAGCCCTTATCTCTAAGCCACATCCTTTCCTAGGTCACCTGCCGCCCAAGGTTGTCCCCCTCTGACCTTCAGGTCTACGTGGCTCTTGCCCTAGGATCCTACGGATCACTCGTACTCACGTTTCATAAATGTGTCCGTTCTCCACACGTTCCTCCACTAAGGCCAGTGCCCGCACATGCAGCGGGGAGTGGGGGTAGGCGGCGTGGATCCAGGGTAGCCCGAATAGAGACAGCCCCGTATTGATGATGGCCAGGAGCAGGAGGTCCCAGTGATAGGCAGTGCCCTTCACCAGCCTGAGGTAGGTGGGCACACATGGACAAGAGTCCTATTGGCCATCAGAAGTCTGGGACCCTGCCCCACCCTCCCACAGCCCTCAGTACCTGTTCTCTGGAGCATTGACCAGGGCAGCCACCAGGTTCTGCTCAATGAAGAAAAGCAAGGAGAGCAGGAAACCGAGACCCATGGTGCCGCCAATGGCCTTGAAGGACAGAGAGCGGATCTGTGCCATCTCAAAGAGGCTCTCGCTGGGGTTGTATCTGAACTTGCTCACTGCAATACGGGACAGGCTTGGCCCACAGTTCCCAGGGAGCAAGGCCATGCCGCCCCCCAGCTCATCCCGTCCCCACTCACTCTCAATTTCCTGGAAGCCATAGGAGCCGATGAGGGAGAAGGAGAGCACCGCGATGGGCAGGGCACAGTCAGACAGGGTCTCACGGACCCACGGGTGCAGGTAGGGGCTGGAGGTGATGAGGGTATCAGCGTGGCTCAGGGGCTGGCCGGCCCTTACCTCCCACCCACGGGTCCCCTCATTTCTTCTGAGGGGGTCTGGCTTCAAACTTGAGATCCTCCTGCCTCCGCCTCCTGAGTATTGGGATCAAGGGTGCTCCCTTACCTTTTCTTGAACTGGTAGAGGGTGTAGCCCAGCCAGAGTGTGCCCAGCATGATAAGGAGACTGAGCACGGCCGTAGCCTGGCCCGAGTGTGTGCTGCTGGGGCTGCTAGCTGTGGCCATCTCAATGGGGCTGGGCAGGAGGCTGGTGTTGAGCCCAGAGTGAAGGCTGGTGTTGGGGCTTCTGCCAACGCTCAACAAGCTGGCCAAGGATGAAGTCTTTTTTGTGTGGTAGTGGTGACCATGGTAGTACTTCCAGAAGACTGTGGGACAGGTCAACAGACCTAAGCCGTCTGGGATCTGGGAGGCTGGAGCCTAGCTTCCTTATTGATATAAGGTGGAGGGGTGTCCTAAGTGAGGTAGGGGATGCTGAAGGGAAGGGAAGGGACCATAAAGGGGGAGAGCTCTGGCCTTCTCGGTCAACCAGGAACCATCCCGTGCCCATCTACCTTTTGTCTCCCAAGTCCACTATTGCCTCTGCTGTAGCTGACGACACCCCACCCTGCCTGGCCCATGCCTCTGTCCCCTCTCTGGTTTTGCCTGGAGAAGCTCCTCCCCTTCAGCAGTACTGGTGCTGCTGCTGCTGCGCCACTTTAGCTTGACACCTTCTTCTCTGCCCCATCGAGCACAGCTGAGAGCCTTCCCACCTCCAAGCAGGTCCCTCTCTGGGTCAGTATTCACTTGGTCTCACTATATAGCTTTAACTGCCCTCAAACTGAGAAATCCTCCTGCCTCTGCCTCCTGAGTGATAGGGTTAATTAACGGCATGTACCACCACACCTGCCTCCTGAGTGATAGGGTTAATTAAAGGCATGTACCATCACACCTGACTTGCACTCACTTTTGGCCATGCCCTTGACAGCATCCAGCACAAACGTGATGGAAATGAAGAAGGCAATGATTTCTTCTGTTGACCTGCAAAGCGGTGATAACGCCTCAACATGGGTGGGGTGGGGAGGGGAAGTGATTACTGAAGGAAAGGCTTGCCTGAACTTCTGTATGGACCATCGCCATGAAAGAGTGCTCCCCCACGGGACCACGCCCAGGAAGTCCACCTCGGCCTATGGGAAGCACACTATCTATCCTGGGGTTATAGGGCCCTGGCATGAGGCTCACCCACACCCCCAGACACTGCAGCCCAGGAGCAGTCACCTCTTAAAGAGACTCATAAGCAGGCTGAGGTTGAGGAAGGCGTACAGCGCGAGGAAGAAACTGTTCCACAGGCCCGTCCATGCATAGAAGGCATTGAAGTCAAGGTTGTAGTCATCACAGATGACTCGGATCACTGCAAACAACGGGGCAGGATGTGCCGTTAGGGCTGGGCTGGGCCGCAGGACTTGGACCCCATCTCCCATTTCAACCCCACTGCACCCTGGATGTAGATGGCCAGGGGTGCGGTCGTCAGCAGGATCACCAGCGGCTGCCCAGAGAAGAGTGCATACAAGAGGCCTCCGATGCTCTGCCCAGCTATGGTCTTCTGCACATCTGTGGAGGTGACACGGTCAGGGCTCACCCACAGCCCAGGGTCCGGCCTGGTGCATCCCTACCGTCCCAACCCCTCACCGATGGCTCCGTTTGTGTTCTCATCATTGAGGGATCCGAAAGCAATCGTCGGCAGGAGGCAGGCGAAGTAGAGGAAGAGCGTGGTGGTGACATATTTGCCCACAGTCTTGCCTTTCCCGATGATGCCTAGGAACGCGGGACAGACAGCATTTGCTGGAGACGCTGGACGGGCACCCATGGACTCGGGGCCTGAAAGGCTGAGCTCTGGCTGGGCACATACCATCGGTGAAGTCCAGCGGGTACACAGGGAACCGGTGCGTGATGTCCGCCCAGATACCCTTTCCAAAAGGGAAGAAGTCCTTGCACTTCGGAGGCTGGGAGAAAAGACAGACTCCCATGTTAGCTCTGGTTGGCCCACGCCCCTCCCACCGCCCCAGCTCTCTTCTGAACCTGAGGGTGTTTGTGAGTGTGGAGGGAGCTCATGCTGTGTCCCGTCGCTCTTGGCATCGTCATGGTGAGCAGCTGTCTCTGATGCACCAACTCCTCCTTGAATTCCTCTTCCGTGCGTGTCGTCAGGAGCTTCTGGCGGAAGGTGATGTCTGAGAACATGGTGGCAAATGTGCGTGCCACCTCCATGGCAGTCTTGGTGCTTTTCTGGGAACAGAAGGTGCTGTGGTTACACCTCCAGCTCCACGGAGGACGCCCTATCTTTGCTGAGTGCAGTCCCGCACAGGCAGCTGGCCGTAGGTTGTTCCCCTAAGCTCAGACATTAATGCACCTTGCCACTATTCCCACTAGGAACTGCTGTGGATCTCACAGATAGCTGCCTGCCTCTGCCTCCTACGTGCTGGGATCAAAGGTGTGTGCTACCACTGCCCGCCTGTTTATTTTTAACATTTTAAATGATTTATTTATTCTTATTTTATGTGCACTGGTATTTTGTATATATGCCTGTGTGAGGCTGTCAGATCCCCCGGAACTGCAGTTACAGACAGTTGTGAGCTGCCATGTAGGTGCTGGGAATCGAACCCAGGTCCTGTGGAAGAGCAGCCAGTGCTCTTAACCACTGCACCATCATATTCTGCTCTGCTCCACAGCCGTGGAGCCAGCCAGCTACGGACTGAGACCCTGAACTGAGGTAAACGTTCCCTCCTTCAAGCTGATTCTGAGTTCTCCATCACATGGCTTGTTCACTCTCTAGCACAAGTCTCAGGAGGCCCCTCTGTCAGCTGCAGGGCAGCAGTCCGGGCTGTGTCTACTGTGTGTTCCTGAGCAAGAGCTCCGTGCTGGTGCAGCCTGACTTGCCTCAAATGACTGGGTACTAAGGCTATTGCTCCTTCCAACTGTTCTGGCCACACTGCCCGCTGCCACCCCTCTAAGTCGTGAGGTGCTCACTTCTCTTCTAGCACAGGTATATGATGGGCAGTATAGCTATGAGACTACTGGAAGGGAAGCCTCCTATTCCTGTACCCAGAGAATCCCGAGCAGGCTCCAGAGTCAGGCAGAGTTATCTAAAAGCTAATGAAAAGGGATGCTGTGGAGAAGGCCATAGTGCCAGGAGGACCGGGAGTTTGAGGCCAGGCTCCAGTCTGTTTCTGAAGAGGGCAGGCGTGGGCCAGTGACAGAGCACCTGGCTCGCGATGTATACAGGAAGGCTCTGAGGTCCATCCCCGGCACTGGGGAAAAACAGAGCTGGCTCACCATGTATACACGAGGGCTCTGAGGTCCATCCCCAGCACTGGGGAAAAACAGAGCTGGCTCGCCATGTATACACGAGGGCTCTGAGGTCCATCCCCAGCACTGGGGAAAAACAGAGCTGGCTCACCATGTATACACGAGGGCTCTGAGGTCCATCCCCGGCACTGGGGAAAAACAGAGCACAGTGGCTAATGAAATCCTATCTATCGCATTAAATATTTAAGGCCCTTCCATAGTTTTGGGCAGAGAATTACGGTTGCCTATTCAGGATTTTAAACCTTTCTCTTTATAGTGAGAACTCCCAGACTGGACCAGCGACAGCCTCCACAAAAGCAGGGTATCCGACTGGGTGGTGGACGGCTTGGGAGGCAGAGGTGGGTGGATCTCTGTGATCTGCAGTTTGGTCTGCAGAGTGAGTTCCAAGACAGCCAAGGCTACACAGTCTCAAAAAACCAAAAAGAAAAAAAAAAAAGCAAACAAAAACAAACATAAAACAAAACCAGCAGGATCTCCTTACCCAGGTAGCATATGGCCCAAGAAGGGCAGGAAGCCAGCCAAACAATGGTCTAATGTGTATAGTCATTCTATTGGGACTTGAATCTGGGGCCTTGTACATGCTGAATGCATGGTGGGTCTTACCAGTCTACACTGCCAACAGCCTGAATCTGTAATCGTTAAAAGCCCGCTTTTCAGTAGGAAAGGCAATCTTTTGGGCATTTCCAGGGAAATTCAGATGCAATGGGGACTTTGCAAGAACATCTCTAACAAACATTGGATAGAGAGGAAGAGCAGGCACTAGGAAGCCTGTAGAGAGGTTTCCAAGGAAACGACAGAGCAACCAGGAGACCTGCCTCACAAGGCACCTGAGACTGAAACTCACCATCTTGGGCGGGGCCAGCACCAGGATGACAAAGCGGACCTCACAGGAGTTCTCCCCCCAGTTCTGGGGTCGAACCAGGCGGCTGATGCACACGTGCCGCTTCTGTAGGGCCTTCAAGGTACAGCTGGGTAAGACAGGAGAACAAACAGACAGTTGCTACCCTGCAGAGCCTGTAACAGAGGTTACCAGGGAAAACAAAAAACGGCTAACAACGCATCAGGAACTCTGGTATCTGTGGTATGTGTGTGGTACACATACATACATGTACACACAATACCCAAACACATAAAAAAAAAAAGATTGAGCTGGAGAGATGGCTCAGAGGATAAGAGCACTGGCTACTCTTCCAGAGGTTCTGAGTTCAACTCCCAGCAACCACATGGTAGCTCATAACCATCTGTAATGAGATCTGGTGCCCTCTTCTGCACAGGGATACATGTAGGCAGAATATTATATATATAATAAATAAATCTAAAGAAAAAAAAAGACAGGAGGGGACAGTTCTCAGCTAGTATCATTCTGAGGATTCCTGAAGGCAGGAACGCCATATTCAGACTGTGGTAGAGGTAAGAGGTAATGGCTGGCTGCTTTGCTTTAAAAAAGATTGAGGGGCTGGAGATATGGCTCAGCGGTTAAGAGCACTGACTGCTCTTCCAGAGGACCTGGGTTCAATTCCCAGCACCCACATGGTAGCTCACAACTGTCTGAAAATGCAGTTCCACAAGATCTGACATCTTCACACCAATGCACATAAAATAAAGTTAAATAAATCATTAAAAATTAAAAAATAAATAAGTAAAGATTGAATAGGACAGAGTGTTCATATCCTCTTTTCTCCAAGTGGAGGTGCCACAGTTGTGCCACTGTGTGGAGGTTTCGTCTCTGCAGGGACGTGAGATCCCTAGCTAGCTCCAGGGTAACAGTAGGGGAGCAGGTGTGGTGGTGGTAACGGCAACTCACACGATGCAGAGCCATGACTGCTGGTACTGCACCCCTCGGACGGTGGCGGTGACTCCCTGGATGGTATCCGAGAGCAGGTGGACTGAGGATGGAGGAAAGGATACAGGAGAGTCAGCCGAGCCGGCAGCGCTGTCACACGACCCAGCAGGGAGCTGGCCTTACCTTTGCTCTCCGTGGGGGCCCCAGCATCTGTAAAGAGCTTGGCCATGAGCAGGTCCAGGTCACAGTCGGGTTCTGCATGGTTGGGGTCCTGGGCGAAGCGGCTCAGCATAGTCCGAAGCACGTCATCCAGCGAGGTAGCTGTCTCGTTCAGGATGATGCTGGCCTGGGCCAGGAAGCCGTCTAGGTCCCGGTGTGCACGGACCTCTTCCTCGAAGTTCTTTAACTTCAGATACTGTAGGGATCCCAGGTGCAGATGCACAAAAGCCTGAGTTAGACCCTTGTCTCTCTGGCTCCCACCTGCCCTCTATGACGGTCTATGAATGCCCCTGCCCACTAGGAACGATATCCAGGAGAAAAGGCTCAGGCTGGGCTGGAGAGATGGCTCAGTGGTTAAGAGCATTGCCTGCTCTTCCAAAGGTCCTGAGTTCAATTCCCAGCAACCACATGCTGGCTCACAACCATCTGTAAAGAGGTCTGGCGCCCTCTTCTGGCCATCAGGCATACAGACAGAATATTGTATACATAATAAATAAATAAATTAAAAAAAAAAAGAAAAGGCTCAGGCTTGGGTTAGTTTGAGCTACGAATGCCTGAGAACGTGGGAACGGCACAGCAGATATAAGGGAATCAGCTTTCTTAAACCCTGACTGGAGACCCAGCACAGCCCCGCAGGATGGGCCTTACCTTGCGGGAGGTGTGGAGGAGCACACAGCCACCAGTTGCTGCTTCAATGTCTGGAGGAACAGGGAGGAGAGCTCAGTATGCTGCCCCACCTCTTCAGGGCTCCTTAGCAGAGCAGGGCCACCTACAGTCCCCATACCAGATTTGGAGGGCTGCACATCAAGGTTGACGTTGACAAAAAACCGGATGCTCTCGCCAGACACAATGGAGGAGTTGACAGTGTCGAAGGCCTCATCCCCCAGGCTGTCTTCCCGGACTTCAAGGGTATCATCCACTTCATTCTTGAAGTATCCCTGAGTTGCAGCTGTCACCAGGAGAGACCATCTATCAGTGCTACACACCATAAGGAGGGCTCTAAGACACAGGCATGGGTACCTCTGCTCCATCACCTGAGTGCACCCCTGATAGTAAGAGGCCTCCTACCAGTCAAGGAAGGAGCTTTGGTTAAGGGAAGCAAATGCTGGTCCTACCTGGTCCCACTCAGACTGTAGCAGCTGGCACACAGAGCTGAAGCTCATACCCAGGGGTTGTCTGTACAATTTTTCAGTTTTATTTATTATTTGAGACAGGGTTTCTCTGTAGTTTTGAAGCCTGTCCTGGAACTAGCTCTTAAAAGGCTAGTTCAGGCTAGCCTTGAACTCAGAGATCCACCTGCCTCTGCCTCCCAAGGCATTTTTCAGTTTTAAAAACCAGGGCTCACTGGGTGGTGGTGACGCAAGCCTTTAATCCCAGTACTTGGGAGGCAGAGGCAAGGACCTCTGTGAGTTCAAGGTCAGCTTAGTCTTCAGAGTGTGTCCCAGGGGGCTGGAGAGTTGGCTCAGAGGTTAAGAGTACTGACTGCTCTTCCAGAGGTCCTGAGTTCAATTCCCAGCAACCAGCAACCACATGATGGCTTACAACCATCTGTAATGAGATCTGGCGCCCTCTTCTGGTGTGTGGGAAGCAGAATGTTGTACACATAATAAATAAATAAAAAAACAACAAAAAAACCCAGAGTGTGTCCCAGGGCAACCAGGAGTATTTCACAGAGAAATCCTGTCACCAAAAGAAAAAAAACAAGACAAAATAAAATAACAACAAAAAAAGGAACCAGGGCTCTCTGTACTATTCTGATCCTTCAGCTTAAGTTTAATCCTAACATTTGGGAAACAGGCAGACAGATCTGTGTGAATTCAAGGACAGTCTGGTCTACGTACAGAGTCACAGGCTAGCACACGCCTCTAATGTAGAACAAAGGAGGCTGAGGCAGGAACATCAAGAGTTTAAGGCTAGCCTGGGCTACACAATGAGGCCCAGTTTAAGAAGAAAAACAAAAACAAACAAATGAAAACAACCACAAGGCCAGGCGTGGTGGTGCACACCTTTAATCCCAGCACTGGGTGAGTTCAAGGCCATCCTGGTCTACTGAGTGAGTTCCAGGTCAGTCAGAGCTACACAGAGAAAAGCTGTCTCAAAAAAACCAAGTCAAGCTGGGTGGTGGTGGCGTTAATCCCAGCACTCAGGAGGCAGAGACAGGAGGATCTCTGTGAGTTCGAGGCCAGCCTGATCTACATCCAAAAAAAAAAAACCCCAACTTTGTGCAAGTGGCTCATTCCTGTAAAGCCCAACACTCGGAAATCTGGGGCAGAAGGGCAGCAGGAGGTCCAGGCCAACCTGGGCTATATTTCAAATACAAAGAAGTGGGGCTGGGGAGATGGCTTAGTGGTTAAGATAAGTACAAGCTGCTTAATCATGAGAACAGGAGTTCAGGTCCCAGCGCCAATGCTGGGTAGCTCACAGTTGCCTCTACTGCAGGTCCAAGGGATCTGACACCCTCTGCTAGCCTCGTACACATATGCAGTAACACATAACATAAACATATGCTCAAATAAAGTCTCATTGGTGGGCACTGGGCGGGCGTGGTGCATGCTGTTAATTGTAGCACCCAGGAGGCAGAGTTCTGAGTTTGAGGCCAGCCTGGTCTACAGAGCAAATTCCAGGACAACCAGGGCTACACAGAGAAACCCTGTCTCAAAAAGCCACATATTGAACCTGTGTGTGTGTGTGTATGTGTGTGTATGAGTATGAAAAAAGATAAAAAGACCGCTTTCTTCTAGAGTTCTCAGGCTGGGAACCCCAAGGAAGGTGAAGTTGCTAGAGATCCAAGCGACCCCCACCTTCCCTCCCTCATTGGTGCAGGGTTACAGCCTCTCCTCCCAGGGAGGGCAGGTGAGACTGAGGGAATAGCGTCAAGGCGGAGACCAAGTTCAGCAGTTGAATAAAACCCAGGAGGCAAGAAAGCCTGTGAAACAGTCAGAAGATGGAAGGCCTCCTTAGTCAGGCTCCCACCTCGCCCCTTCCAAGATGCAGCAGGAACTCCTGAGCACAGGGCTGTGGTCAGTCCTGAACTCCTGAGCACAGGGGCTGTGGTCAGTCCTGTGGCTTCCACCACCTTCCCAGACCCTTTACATGAAGGTTTCCATAACCTGTAAATCACAGCCTGAGCCAGCCTGTGACCTTCCCCTAGGCCTTGCTGCTTCAGGCCACTCACAGTCAGACCTTGGGCGGACAGCTAGGGCCATAGGCATGCCCACTCTTGCCCTATGTGCCAGCAAAGTGACTCTCCCTCCAGGGCCATCTTTAGGCTCATCTGGTACACTCTTCCTAGACAGAGTTCTGCCTCTTTTCCAGCCCAGCCAGAACCTCTTTCAGACCGTCTATGGACACTTTTAGGAAAAAGGCCTTTGTAATTCAGACCCCACTAGTGACTGACAAACACCTGCACAGGGACAAGTCAATGGCATGCCCACACCTGGCAGCCAGTGACGCACCCTGACTCACTTCCACTTCTGCTCTTCAGCGTCCTCTGCACACGGATATCCTGATGATCACCCTACCCTATCCCAGACCCGGGACTATTGAGCCTATCTTGTAGAGGACGTGGCAAACACCCTCCTTAAGGCAAGCCTGGGCTGGGGACGGGAGCCAGGTGGCACAGCCTTGTTTAAGAGGCAAGAGGATCAGAAGTTCAGCGTTCCTCAGTCACATGAGCTAGAGGCCAGCCTGCGCTACACGAGACCCTGTCTAAATAATTATCCACCCTCCAGTCCCAGTCTTGCGTCTGCTGTCGTTCTCAGCCCGGTACTTCCTTCTCTACCTGGAGCTGTTTTTTCTTAGTCTTGGCTCTCAGACCCCTTAGGTCTCTGCAGGCCTCCTGCCATGCCATTCCACAAAGCAAAGCCGCAAAGATAACCTGCCAGCAAAGCCAAACACTGGTGACGCAGGCCTTTAATCCCAGCACTCGGGAGGCAGAGGCGGGCGGATTGCGAGGCCAGCCTGGTCTACAAGAGCTAGTTCCAGGACAGGCTCCAAAGATAAGGTTAAAATATAACCTGCCAGCTAGCGACATGATACAAAGGCCCCTCATGCCCTGGGCACCTGGATGAAAACACAGCACCAGGATGCCTAAACACTGTGCCACTAAAGAACATGGGAGAGCTGGGATCCAGTCAGTGTGTAGAGTATGTGCCTACCTTGTAAAACCCAGAGTTTTCAAACCCCAGTGCCCGATAAACCTGGCTTGGGGGCAAAAGCTTGTAATCTTAATACCTGGACATAATTGGAAATTCAAGATCATATTTGGCTACATAAGGAGTTTTAGGCCAGCCTAGGCTACATAAGATTTCTTTCTTAAACAAAACCAAATTAAAACAAAAACCATAGAGCAGACATGGCAGCACGGAGCCAAAGGCAGGGAAGAAGCTAGACCAGCGGAAGCAGGGACGATAGCAGCCTCTCTCTTCAGGGCTAAGTGGGGACTGAGCAGTCAAGGCATGCATAGTGTGTAGCATAGCCTAAAGCTGGCCAGATATGCAGGGTCCCGGAACAGTGAACCACAGGAGAAAGCAGCAAGCCTTGCTGGTGGCCATCCGCCCTCCCCAAACTTCAGTACCCTTGGATGCTAGTCACTGGTCAGCTTCATCAGGGGCGTGCCCAGCAAGCCGCACAGCCTCCAGAAGGGCGCTGACCACTTCAGTACCAGGCTACACAAGCCACTTCTGCTTGGCATTTCCTAGCTGGTGCATGGGCGGAGTTCTCTAGAGATTTCTAATCATGGGTGCTTTCCAGATACGCACCTGAGAAGTACTCACTGGGGTCGTCAAGGTGTCCATTCTGTGACATGGCCAAAGGACAGTCTTCTACAAGAGAAGCCAAAGAATTGTCACCACCCCCAGACAGTCTCCTGTGCCCTCTTCCACTCAGCCCACCTGACTCAGCCCTGCCCACTCCTTATCCTTCCTAGGAAGACCAGACCAAGGGGCAGGGGTCTCCTGCAGTACCTGGGGAGGCCAGTCTTCATCTAGGGTACTAAATCCCTTAACTCCTCTACTAGAGGCTGCCGAGGTATGCAAAGAGCGTGAAGGGTGCTTAAGCGGGTCAGTTCATCCCTAAACCATCAGTACTCAGCTCACTAACCCAAGCATCTCTGACTAAGCCCTGTCCAGCTCTGGAGGAAGGCAACTGAAACTCGCCTCCTTCCTGGATCCCGCCCTGCCACGCCCAACACTTTGGGGTCGGGGGAGTGTCTTTGAGCCTCTCAGATCTGCCCTGGTCCCAGGGCCCACACGTGCCCATCTCAGGAGCTGTTTTCCCGACCTCCCCAATCTCCAGGGGTCACCTGGGGGACCGACCCAGCAACCGCCTCCATCCCACGGCGTCACCGTGGTCCTGGGCCTCCAGAGAAGAGCCATTGGCCCAGAAAGTAGGGGGCGGAGTGGGTATGCAGAACACACTGAGGTTTGTGGTACTATCCGGATGTTTGTGCGAGGAAGGACTCAAAGGAGGGGCCGCATGCACGAGAAAGGAATATAATCCACACTCGCAGGCCCTGAGAATGAGGGGACGGGCAGGATTCGGAGGCACTAGGAGCGGTAGCAAAGAACAAAGCACACCAAGAGCAGGTGAGGGACCAGACGCACCCGGCTCTGGTGGGTCTTGACTCTAGGCGGTGGCACGCTCGCCGGTGCTGAGGACACCGCAGCGCCACCCAGCTTACTTCCTAGTTCCCCACCCTCCGCCCCGCCGGTTACGTTTACATCTTTCATTCAAATATTGAAGGTGTGTCCAGGCGGCGAACGCAGAACAAATAGCAACGGGATGCCCACGGCGTCCCCGACCGCCCCTTGCCACGAGCGCGCACTGGGACTCGGGCCGCCTTCGGTAGAACCCCGCCGGAGGCGCGAAGACCGCACAGCCTCTCGCCCACCCGGGTCCGCGCTGGCACACACGCCTGGTGGCTGTGCCCCGGGCTTCTCACCCAGGACTCCGCCGTTCCGGGTGGGCTCGCAGCGGTAGCCGATGATAAACTCACGAGCCTCACCGCGGCCCGAACCGTGCAGCCGCTTCCAGCCGAGGTCGCGCGCTCACCCGCGACGTCTGCTCCGGATCCGTGGCGCCTCGACGCGCAGGCCCAAGCGTCGTGGAGAGCGGGCCTGGGAGGGACTGTGAAGTTTCGGAACAGTCCCAAAGCACGGGGCTACTCATCCGCGCCCCGAAGGCACGGGCGCGTCCGCCTTAAAAGCGGACGGAACTCCGCCCCTACCTTAGCGGGCTGCAGAGCCGCCCACAACCGCCCTTGCCGCGCCCCTTTGCCCTTGCCACGCCCCCGACTGCCAGGGCGGTCCCCGGCCCCAGCCCACGCTGCTTTGTGCACTTGCCCGTGGGCTAGCGCCCTAAGCCGCCCCCGCTCGTTCTGATGCTGGCGCCCGCCCTGGGTTCCTCATCTCTCCCTCAGGTTAGGACACGGTGGCGGGGTCTCTGGAGAGCAGGCTGCGGTGAAGCACTTGCGGGTTGCCAGCACGATGAGCACCTCTTTCCCCGACCCCACTTCACCCTCCGGCCCGAGCCTTCGAGGCTTTCAAGTAAGAGATTCTACAGACCTCGAGCCTCGCTCTGACCCTGGGGCACACCTGCCACCCCTCTACCACTCCGCGGTAGATAGGCTCCGCACAGAGTAATTTCGACAGTCGCTCTACCGTGAGAGGGGGCACAGAAGGCAGGCATTTAGAGTGTTGCGGGAATTGGTATATAAATAGGTATGATGAACCAGGCAGGCATTAGGAGCGAAGGCATGGAGGGCCCCGAAGTCTCCCCTCCTCACTTGCACACTATTCCAGGATCCTCGCCCCAAGAACCCTGTTAACTCAAGGTTAGCCACAGGCTGCTTTGGTTGGGGGTTAAGCTTAAATCCCTGGGAGAAGAAGCTACAGGCCATGTTGCTCCACCTATCCATAGGACCTCCTTTCACTATCTTCTAGCGTTCCAGCCCTATACAAGCTTGTGGAGTTGCAAGATGGAGATTCAGGAAAGCTGAAGAGCCAGGTAGGATGGCAGACACAAGTCCCGGATCCTTCTTTCCCCCTCAGGCATTCTCGTCCCAATACCTGGTTGTTCCAACCCAGGCTATTCCAGGAAACCTCTGGCGACAGGGGGAATGACTTCCCCACCTCTCTCCTTACGGAGGAAAAAGCTCATTTCCCCGCACGTGCCTGTGACCTCCTCTGCACACGTCTCTCTAACTTAGAGGAACTGAGGCACTGAACCCCCCAACCTTCAAGCTTCCTAGGCAGCACCTGCCCTGTGCTGTGCAGACCAGAGACTGAGGGCAAACAGATGCTGAAGTCCTCCTGTCTTTGCTTTGGTAATAATATGAGCAGGCAGGTTGAGGGACCCCAAAATAGACACACATCCCCTCTCATTCCCTCTCTAGAGTCTCTGACATCACTGTATTCCAGGCAGTGACTTTCCAAGTACCTTAAGCTCTGCCTGCTCTTTGCCACTTTTAGACTCTGGCGTGAGAAGCAACCGTTGAGTATCTCATTAAAAAAAAAAATAAAACAAGAAAACAAGACAGATGTGGCAGCACACACTTTTAGTCCCAGCACTCTGGAGGCAGAGGCCAGCCAGGGCTACAGAGCAAGTTCCAGGCAAGCCAGAGTTACACACTGTGAGATCTAATCTCACAACAACAAAACAAAACAAAAGCACAAACAAAAAACCCACCAAAACTAAAAAAACAAAAGGGTGGAGAATCTGCTCACTAATTAAGAGAGCACTTACTGCTCAGCTGGGCTGGTGGTGGTGCCCAGTGCCTTTAATCCCAGCACTTGGCTGACTGAGGCAGGAGATCTCTGTGAGTTCAAGGCCAGCCTGGTCTACAAGAGCCAGTTCCAGGATGGGCTCCAAAGCTTCAGAGAACTACAGAGAAACCCTGTCTCAAAAACCAAAAACAAACAGACAAACAAACAAAAAAGAAAGACAAAGAAAAAAAGAACACTCACTGCTCTTGTAGAACGCCTGGGTTTGGTTCTCAGCACCCACACACTGGCTTGCAGCTGGTGCCTGCTTCTGACCTCTGCAGGCAGTCCTGGGGCACATATGTAATATGCAGGCAACACCTCCATACACATAAAATAAAAATAAATCGATCTAAAAACCACTCAAAACATTAAAAACTTTTATAATGGGGGACTGACAACATGACAGAGCAGGTAGTGGCTCTTGCCGCCAAACCTAACGACTTGAGTTCAATCTCAGGAGCCCACGTGCGGAGGGAAGGAACCAATCTCACAAGCTGTCCTCTAACCTCGACCCTCCACATGCTCTGTGGTACATGTTTCTCTCCAAAAAATAAAGAGCTTTCATAAAGGGGGGGGCTCAATGTGTAAAAGTGCTGGTCACGCAAGCCTGGTGACCTCTGGTCACCTGGAGCCCACACAGAGGTGAAGGGAGAGGACTCACTCCAGAATTGGTTTCTGAGCCAGGCACACAGCTCCTTCAAACCAGAAAGTCACCTGACTCCAAATCCAGGAACAAGCCTTACCTTTTCAAAACAGCTTGAATTGGCTCATTTGCATCTCCAGCCTTGTCCACTGTGTCTCCGCCTCTGTCATTCTGTAAGCCACTTTTCCTTCTGGTGATTTCCCTCCCACTCAACAAAGAGAATCACACTCTGTGACCTGGGAAGTGGGGCTGCTACCCAAGCTGGCTGCAGCCTGGCCCTGGCCTCATCCTACCTCCTGCTCCTAGGGACGTCACTCCACCTGCAGGGACTGTCACAGCCCCTACACCACTACCGGCTCCAACCTGCCTTGCAGCCTCAGGAGCTTTGACATGACCCCGTTCATTCTTCAGCTCTCAGAGACTTTTTGTTCATCTGTCCTAGAGTTAAGTAGAGCCTTCCTCGGCTGGCTCTCCTGGTTCCGGGGTGGGAATACTGCCGCTCATGCTGTCTAGCTGCTGTCTGGTTCATCTCCCTGGCTAGGCGTGAGTGCCCGACAGCAGCCTGTGTTTGTCCTTCCAGGGCACAGGGTGGAGAAGAGGAGATGTGTAATAAACTGATGATGTTTTGAACACACAGCGTCTCCCCATATACATATTCAGTCTCATGCCGGGCTTTCATGTCTACATGGCTTGTTAGGGAAAGAGTCTAAACAAGGATGAAGACAGTTCTGGCCTACACCTATAATACCCGGTGGTATTTCAAGTCAGTGATTCCTCCACTTCCACTTAGGTATAGGTTGCCAGCTGTAACCCAGGTAGAGGTGGAAACAGAGGCAGGAGGATTATTAACAAGTTCAGGGTCATCTTCACCTACAGAGAGTCTGACACCATCTTGAAATATGTGAGACATTGTCTCAAAAACAATGTGGGCCAGACATGATGTGGCACAGGCCTTTAATCCCAGTACTGGGGAGGAAGAGACAGTCTCTGTGAGCTTGAGGCCAGTCAGGTCCAATAGAAAGTTCCAGGACAGGCACAGCCAGGGCTATGGAGAGACCCTGTCTAAGGAAACCAAAACCAACCAACCAACCAACCAACCAACCAACCAACCAACCAACCAAAAAACCTCCACAAAAACCAAAATGCAACATAAACTAAACAATGTTAAAATGGAGGTGTGTGTGTGTGTGTGTGTGTGTGTGTGTGTGTGTGTGCGTGCATGTGTGTATGTATGTATGTATGTATGTATGTATGTATGTCAGGACTGGGAGGGGGTTGTGGACGTGCACTAATGTGGACACACATGGAGGCTAGAGGTCAACCTTGCCCATTAAAACTCAAGTGCTGGGGGGCTGGAGAGATGGCTCAGAGGTTAAGAGCACTGACTGCTCTTCCAGAGGTCCTGAGTTCAATTCCCAGCAACCACATGGTGGCTCACAGCCATCTGTAATGAGATCTGGTGCCCTCTTCTGGCCTGCAGGCATACATGGAAGGAATGTTGTATACATAATAAAAAAAAAAAAAAAAAAAACAACTCAAGTGCTGTCTTCCTTGTCTTTGGGAAAGGCCGCTTACTGACTGGTACCCGAGGTTGTCAGTTAAGCTAGGTTGTCAGCCTCTGCCTGCCTCCACAGCCCAGTCAACTCTGGATTACCAGCTCAAGATAGGATACCCAACTTTTTGCTTTTTACGTGGGTGCCCTGGAGGGAACCCAGGCCCCATGCTTGCATAGCAAACACCTTATTGACTGACCCATCTGTCTCCCCATTCCCCGGAAATGAGTCTTTAGCTAGAAAATTCCACGAAGATTTTAGTCTCAAACTGAAACAGTGTTCCTTATCGGTCCATCTTTCCTTTTCCTGTTGTTCTTATTTCTCTGTTATTTATACATCCAGCCAGGCATGAAATTTCAGAGATGCAATTTCTCAAAAACGTGAAACAATGAGGGGAAAACTTAACTCCTTCGGGAAAGCAGCAGCCACTGCGGGGTAAGGTGGACACATACTCAAGCTGCCAGGTTCTTTTCTCCTTTGCTGGTTTTTACCGATATGAAATAAAAGTCATTGTGCCTCGCCGGGCGGTGGTGGCGCACGCCTGTATTCCCAGCACTCAGGAGGCAGAGGCAGGCGGATCTCTGTGAGTTCGAGACCAGCCTGGTCTACCGAGGGAGTTCCAGGACAGGCTCCAAAGCTACAGAGAAACCCTGTCTCGAAAAAACCAAAAAAAAATAAATAAATAAATAAATAAAAAAGTCATTGTGCCTCATGCTTCAAGTTGACCAATTTAGCAATTCAGAGGCTTTGAAGAGGGAAAGGAGAGTAGTTTGTTGATAAACACATTTATTTTCCTTCAGATTTCTGAAGAATGAAACTTGTTTGGCAGTGTGTCAGAAATTAGGTTTTTTTCCATTTTGGCTTTTTCCACTTTTACCTCCAGGTCATCCCCTTGGCTCAGTCTGGTCGGTCGTTGTCTTGTCATCAACTGTTCCTTCAAAATGGCTCTTTGTTTGGTACACTTGTTACCACCAACCTGGGGCAACAGGCCCTGCCTCCCCCAGAAAAGTCTATTTAAAGGGACAAAAAGGATTGCCAAATAGGCTCCCCCAGACACTGGTGCACTGGGTGTACAAAGGAATGATACAGTCAGGTAGTGGTGGCCTTTTCTCCATCTGTGGGATGGTGGTGAATTACTTTGCTTGTCTGACATAGGGTCGATGTAGCCCTGGCCGGCTGGAACTCGCTGTCTAGCTGAAACTACCCTCAAATTTAGAGATTCACTTACTTGTGCCTCCCAAGTGCTGGAATTAAAGTTATGTGCCACCATGCCTGGGTAATTTTAATGTACAGAATAATAATAATTATTCTATTTATTATATGTGTATGTGTTGCCTGCATGTATATCTGCACCAGGTTGATGCCTGCAGAAATGAGAAGAGGGCATTGCATCCCCTGGAACTGGAGTTACAGATGCTTGGGAGCCACCATGTTGGCGCTAGGAATGGAACCTGGGTCCTCTGCAAGAGCAACAAGTGCTCTTAACCACTGAGCCATCTCTGCAACCCTATTATTTTTGAGACAGGATCTAATGTAACCTAGATTGGTTTTGAATTCTGTGCTGTTGAGGATAACTTTGAAGTCCTGATCTGCCTGCCTCTGCCGCCCCTGGGTGCTGGGATTACAAATACCACCACGCCCGATTTATTTAGTGTTGAGGGTGGGACCCAGGGCTTCTTGCCTGCTAGGCTAGCAATCTAACAACTCTATGCAACCCTACCCTGAGAATGATGTTTTTTGGTGTGTGTATGGTGTATGTGCTTGTGCTCATGTGCATGTGTGTGCAGGTCTATGGCAGACGTCTTTTCCCCACCCACCAGCTCCCAAATAACTGACTCAGAGACTGAATCTTAATCATAAATGCTTGGCCAATAGCGCAGGTTTGTTACTAGCTAACTATTACATTTACATTAACCCATTATTGGGGGCTGGAGAGATGGCTCAGTGGTTAACAGCACTGGCTGTTCTTCCAGAGGTCCTGAGTTCAATTCCCAGTGACCACATGGTGGCTCACAACCATCTGTAATGAGATCTGGCGCCTTCTTCTAGCGTGTGGGCATACATGGAGGCAGACTATCGTATACATAATAAATAAATAAATAAATAAATAAATAAATAAATAAATATTTAATCCATTATCCCCCCCCCCTTTATTTTTGGTTGTTCGAGACAGGGTTTCTCTGTAGCTTTGGAGCCTGTTCTGGTACTAGCTCTTGTAGACCAGGCTGGCCTCGAACTCACAGAGATCTGCCTGCCTCTGCCTCTCAAGTGCTGGGATTAAAGTCATGTGCCACCACTGCCCGGCTCATTATTTCTTATCTACGCTTTGCCACGCGGCTTGGTAACTTTTCTTAGTATGGCACGCCCGTCTTGCTCCTCTCTGCTTCTGTTCATGACTCTTCAGCTCCGCCCTTCTTCCCATCACTCTCAGTTTGACTCTCCCACCTGACTTTATCCTGCCTGGTTATAATAGGTCAGTCAGCTTCTTTGTTAAATCAATCACAGTGACATATAGTCATACAGTGTAAAGGAATATCCCACACAGGACAACCTTCCTCTGTCAAGTTCATCAGTGTCATTCGCTCCCCCACCCCCATCAACCCCTAGTCTCTTGCCTACTGGAACTAGCCAAGTAGACTAGGCTGGCTGACTGGCTGGTCAGTGAGCCTCGGGGATTTAACCTGGTTCCCCCTCTCAGTGTTGGTGTTGCACGCATGTGCCACCATACCCAGATTTTTCTTTTTTTATGTGTTTGAGTGTCTTGTCCACGTGTCTATTTGTGCATCCCTTGTGTGGTTGGCTCTCCCGGGACTGGAGTCTCAGACGGCTGAGATGGCTGCTCTGTGGGTGCTGGGGATCAAGTCCAGGTTCTCTGGAACAGGAGCCATCTCTCCCTAGCCTTCTAGGTGGCTGAAGAACCATCTTTTTGACCCCAGATTTTTTTTTTTAAACTTGAGTTCTGGGGATCAAACTGAGGTCCGTAGACTAAGCCATTTCTGAGAATTTCATACAATGGATTTTGATTATATTCTTTCCCCTTGCTCAGTTCGTCCCAGATCCTCCCCCTCACCCAACTTTATCTTCTCTCACATGAAAAGCAAAGCGAAAAAGCACATGCAAGACTTTGTGCAATGATCTGTGCTGGTCAGCTAATTACTCCTGCCACAGTGTTATAGAGACAAAGACTCATATAGGCTGGCCTGGCCAAGGCTGACCTCCTGATGCTACTGCCATGTTACCAGGATGACAGGTGTGTGCCACCATGCCTTTAGAAAGCTTTTAGTTTTCCTTTCCTTGGTCAAAAATCATTATAATCATTAGCACAATGAAAAATCAAAACCAAAACCCCCTATTCTTCCTCTAACTTGTACTAAGGAAGACTACCAGAACACAGTGTTTATGAAAATCAGTCAGGGATATGAAAAGCCTTACTGGAGATGCAGAATGACGGCCTGGGAGCAAGCGCTTGACACTCACTGTTTCTCCCCACCCCATCTTCCTGGAACTTGGGTCTCTCTAGCTGGCAAGATGTGAGGCAGGAGGCTTGGGGGTTAGGGTTACTGCTGTGGGCCTTTCCGACATCCATCGGACCTTTCCACATATAGTGGTGTTTAAGTTCGAGACCAGCCTGGTCTACAGAGCTAGTTCCAGGACAGGCTCCAAAGCCACAGAGAAACCCTGTCTCGAACCGCCCCCCCCCCAAAAAAAATAAATAAAAAATAAACTCCCAAGAGCTCCGCACTGCTTTAGGAAGCTAGCCCTCAGCACTTCTTTGGGCCAGCTCCCAAAGCTGCCCTTGGGGCACTTCCGTTTGCCTCAGGTCCCTGTGGGTAGGACAGGAAGTGCCTGGAGAGGTGTCCCTCTAGGATCAGCTTTTTTCCCTCCTCTCAGCTTTGGGGCTGGGGATGACAGGATAGAGGGGAGCCATGGGAGGCCCGAGCCATGGGACCCAAACCCCATGCCAGTGCCTCTGATTGTTTTATTCCTCTAGTGCTGTAAATACTCAGGCCAACTCTGGAAGCTCTCAGTCTGTGCTTCCACAGCCCCACTCCACAGGCTCTTCCAGACTTAACTGGATGAGACCAGTGTCCCTACTGCCGTGCCAGTTACTCTGGCATGTTCGTCCACATTCCTAAAGTGAGAGCGAGGGGCTGATCAACCTGTGAAGGCGCTGCAGCAGCTAAGCTCTGCCAGGTGCTCAGGGGAGCGTGAGGAAGTGTGGCAGCACATGCCTATACACCTACTACTGTGACAACAGAACAAGGGGTTCTAGGCCAGCCTCTGTTACACAGCAAGTTTGAGGCCAGCCTGGGCTACGTGACATCCTATTTCAAAATCAACAACAAAAAGGAGGGTAGAGGGACTGGGGGTATAGATCAATGATGAAGCCATATGGCCAGCATGATCCACCCTGAGCCTTGCAATAAAACAAAGCTGGGAGGTGGAGAGGAATGGGCAGGGAGAACCTGGGGGTAGGAAGCTTTTCTTTGGGACAGTTAGTTCTGTGTACCTTGCCTCCAGCTCCTGGGCTCCTCAAGTGTTTAAGCCAGGGGAGGTGACTGGGTTTTGATTTGTTTTGTTCAAGACAAGGCTTCTCTGTGTATCTTTGGCTGTCCTGGAAATCACTTCATAGACCAGGCTGGCTTTGAACTCACAGAGATCTGCCTGCCTCTGCCTCCTAGTGCTGGGATTAAAGGCCACCACATCCAGCTTCAGTGTAGGTGACTGTATGATGTGAGTTTTACTCTCTATTGGGGTTCCAAGTGTGAGCTTCAAGGGCTCCTCCTCTCAGCAATCCTAGCCAGGAACATCCCAGCCAGACTGAGAAAGTGTCCAGTTCCCAGGGCTCCACCCTCCAAAGCCATACCAGAGACAAAGGAATAGGCAGGGACAGCTTGCTGAGTGACAGTTTATTGGTCCTTAGTATTACATCTTAATCTCCAAGGGAAATTCACAGACACAACTGCAGATAAAAACATGTAAAATAATATAAAAATAAATTGAAAGCTACTTTTATATATTTACTGAATTAAGTAGTGTAATAAATATTATAATAAGCAAAAAGCTTCAATCACACAATTCAGTTTCACTGAAGTTATAGTAGTGTTTGTAAATATGAATTTAAAATTTAAGTTACAAATATTAAAGCATTGAAAAACTAGTATAAAAGTGAATTTTGGCACATAAGCGAGCTCTTCCATTAGTATCTGACCGTGGGATAATGAGAAAGCCACTTCCCACCTAGGTTTTGAGGTACAACTATCCAACTAGTCAGCAGCATGGCTGGAATACTTAACCGTTTACAGTCTTTGAGTTGAAGTTTTCCCTTTTGAGAAGCCAGAGCTTATTACTGTGCAAAAATTCTCCAAAATCCCAAGAGGATTTAGGAGGGACATTTTTACTGATCACAGCCTAAAGGGCTAGTGTCCAGGCCTCAGGTCAAAGAGCCTGAGGGCTTGGTGGGCAAACCTGCCTCCAATGTCTGCTTCTTCCCCCCAGTCCACTTGGGGAGATCCCACATTAGAACAAAACAACCCATAACTTCAGTGACTTCACCACTATCCCACTCACTCTGGTGATGGGAACTGAAGCTGCTAACAGGAAAGCTGGTAGAAAGCATGGAAGCCCCTGGGGGACTTTGCCTGTCCTGGAAACTGCTCCCTAAATTCCTTGCTGGGTCCCTGCCGTCCACTTCTAAGATTAGAGGCTGGAGACTATCATGGCTTTCCTCTGGAGATAGCCTCTGACCTGAAGGGATCAAGTGGATGCTAAACCCCATGGAAGTCAAGAGGCCCGCAGGTTGTGGGGAGCAGCAGAGGAGAAGCAAGGCCCCCTCCTATCCTCAAGGAACTCACAGTGTGTGGTTGCAGGCCCTCCAGAGTCCCGAGCAGGTTAGGGAACATCTACAGAGGGGCAAAGAACTTCTGAATGTTCTGCCTTTTCTTCAAAACCACAGTTTTATATTCAAGTTGAGGTAATCAGTTTCCCCTCTGATGAGAGGAATGGGGGCAATGGGCAGGTTGGTAAAAGCACACTTCTATGGACGATGGCTAGATACCAAGTTCACCACTCAGCGTGGCCCCAACCCCTCTTTAAAAACGCTTTTGTGCAGCAGCCAGACTGCCAGGCCAAAGCAGCCAGAGCCCTTAATCTAGAGCTCCCTCTGAAATCTTCACAGTAACCCTGCAGGAAATGAAATGGCCTGTGGTCTACCCCCACCCCCCAAAGGAAATGAAATTGTTTCGTAGCCCCCCTTTTCTTTTTCTAAGGCTGCTAGCTCAAATTTTAGTTTTTAAAAAGAGCTTGGTGAAGACAAAGGGAGCTATAGTAATTCATTGCTTATTAATCAATTGCACTTAAGATCTATGCTACTGAACCCCAGCCAGAAGTCAGGGATTTCCAGACTAGAGTTCAACAGGAGGGCCTTGTCACCAGTGTGTTTTGGGGGAGCATATGGGCCTTTCTCACATGTTTTTCTTAATGCAAGAATTCTTATCCAATGGAACTTGTAATTTGGCTCATTTGGCTTCAACCTTTTTTTCATAATAGAAGAATATTTTATTGACGAGCCTTGATTATTACTTTGCCCAAAGAGCTCTGTTACCAGGCACATGGCCTCATATGCTCCCTCTACATCTCCGCTGTGCCAGGACCCTTCTGCAGAAGTTTTTCTACATTACAGAACACAATGCTGGCTTTCCCTATGTGCTTCTTCCTAAGGCATGCAAAAAGTCCATGAAACTCGGAAAACATTTATAGTCCAAGCAGCGGAGGCACTCAAGTCCTAGCAGGCATCACCTTTAGGGACCTTGCTCCCCACTCTACTTAGGAGGTCAGTCTTGGGATGCAAATTAGCTCACCTCTGCCGTGCAGCCCAATGGGGGAAAAAAAAGAAAAACCACTGGAGGGGATTCTAATTTGAATATCAGATTCCTGAAATTCCTGGTCCTCGGAATCAAGTAAACATACCAGGGGCAGTTTCAGGGGAGGTTTTCTAAAATGCACTGCCTTCCATGACAGGGGTGAAAGGTCAACAGCCCCCAAATGATTAGACCCTGGGCCCAAGACTAACCAGCTGCAGGATATTCACCTTGACTGGGAGGTGAAGCACTGCCAGGGTTTGAGTAGCAGGCCTGCTCGTCTCTGAGTTAGAGGACCAAAGTGATGCTGCGGCGGAGCTCCAGGACCGTTAGTGCAGTAGCCTCGCGCGTACAGAAAGCATCCTATCTTGCCTCCATTCACCCCACAGAAGTCTCTCATCTACAGGGCATTGTGGATCTCTGCCTTGCCACTGCTTAGGCTACCAGGGCCTTCTAACTCCCAGCAGCTGCACCGCGTAAGCCAGAGGGTTCTCCTCAGCCTCACAGTGTCCAGCTGTCTACCGGAGAGTCTGTTATCAGACACCCAGAGACGCTGGAACACAGGGCAGTCTAGCTGCTCGTCCTGTGCACAGCCCTCACTCGGCGGTGAACACAACGCCTTTCAGGGTGTAGAGAGGAGAGAGAATACAGACAACATGTACCATGCTGGCAGGCACAGGCCAGGGAGGACAGTGTCAGCCCCGTCAGGAGAGGCCTCCAGGAAAGATGGACACCCATTCACTCATTCATCTCTTGTGGGCACAGGCCCAGCTTTTTTTAGGGCTTCTGCTCAAAGAGGTCACGGTATTCCTGCTGCTCCAGCTCGCGGTTGTACTTCTCGATCTCCCGATTGGCCTCTTCCACATAATCATTCATGAACTGGTCCATGACTGGTACCTGGTTAAGGAGGTGAGCTATGAGCCTGGGGGACAGAAAGGAGCACTTCTCCCAGGGGGACCTGTGGGCAGGTGAGGCTTGGGAAACCAAAGTATCTAACACAGAGCATCTCAGCTACAATGAGGGTAACAGGCAACATGAAGTCCTAGAACTCTTGGGTTCAAGCGCATTGAAGCTTGCTAGTCTTACATTTCATCCTACCTATCTTCACACTGGACTGCTGGAACAGGCCATCTTTACTTTGTATGTCATGACCCTGCTGCTACCAATGCTGCCTTCAAACCATACTGCATGGAGGATGACAGTACAACTGGTCAATGAAGGGCACATCTAATACCAGCAAATTTGAAAGGATAACATGGATGGTGCCTGTGGGGCTTGTCCCTGCGAGCTCCCCCAGGTCTACAGATGCTGCCTGCTCCTAGGGCTTGCTGTGGTGCTCCTAGCAGACACCAATTTTACAGGAGAGGCTCGCATCTCCCAGATTTTCACACTGGGACCAAACTGTTTGCAAGGATACGTGGGTGAAAATCCGTCTTGTCTCCAAAGAAGTTAACAAACTGGGTGCCATTGTAAAAGTAGCCTGCAGGTAGGGGATCCAAGTGGCGTTTCACCTATTGGAAAAGAAACCTGTTGAATTACCTGACACCCTCTTCCGGCTTCTACAGGTACCAGGCATAAAGCAGAGACTTGGGACTAGTGACAGCCCATGATGGGGTTCGGAACGTAGCTTTTAGTTTTTTGTCCCAAAACCTTTGAAAAAAGGCCTAAAAGGCCTTGGTGGGCATGGGCTTGGGGAAGAGGCTTAGGGGTCAGTCAGCTATTAGTAACGTTTACCCAGGAAATCTCATTTTAGCCTTA
>NW_004949101.1:17047726-17054331 GCF_000317375.1 Microtus ochrogaster | reverse complement strand
CTGTGGGCCCAGGACAGCACCACAAGTGGGAGACAAACACTGAGGGGAGCGAGGGCAGCCACTCACGTGGATATTCCTGATCTCCTGCTGGGTCAGCATTCCCCTGGTCTTCAGAGCTTTCCTCTGAGGCTTCTATGTGGATGTAGAGAAAACACACATTTCAACAGGGCTGAGGGAGTACAAGGGCAGCCAAAGGCTCACAGGATTTTGGGGGCCAGTTAAGCATCAAGGACCCCAGAAGAGGGAAGAGTGCATGAACCAGGTTTCATGGAGATGCTGTCTTGCTTGACTACTCCTCTGAGTAAACTACTTTCACACCAGAGCCCTGCAAGACAGCTGGAAACAACTGTGCCTAGTGCTTTGCAAATGGGCACAACTGCCTCTTGGTACATTCTTATGCTTGAGCCACAATGACAGATAATGGACATCTGGAGGTTTCATAGTCTAGTAACATTTAAGTCCTTATCTAAAGTAGGAGTGGTGACACACATCTGTGATCCCTGCACTTGGGAGGTTTAAAGCGGGAGGATTAAAATCTGAAGCCAGGCTGGCCTACATAGTGAGATTCTGCCTAACCACCTCAGCCAAAACACCCAACCTCCTAAAAAAAAAACCTCCTTAAAATAAGCAAAAGCAGAAGAATTTAATCACACAAGGAAGGTCATAGCTCCTAGAAGACTACCATTAATGGACAAGACCCAAGACCCCAAGGCAACTTTACTCCTCAAGTTCCAGGACAAAGCAAACCATTGATACTGTCTGTGCTTAGCACCACAGCTTCTAAAACGCCTGGCTGTCAAAGTACACAGGCCTGGGCTGGAGAGACGCTCAGCAGCATGGAGCACTGTCCTTCCAGAGGACCTGGGGTTGACTTCCAGTGCCCACAGTTGTTATTTATATCTCCATTCCAGAGGATCTGTTCGTGTTCTCTCTCTGTCCTCCCTCCTCCCTCCTCCCTCCTCCTCCTCCTCCTCCTCCTCTCCTCTCCTCCTCTTCCTCTCCTCTCCTGTTTTTTTCGAGGCAGGGTTTCTCTGTAGCTTTGGAGCCTGTCCTAGAACTAGCTCTTATAGACCTGGCTGGCTTTGAACTCACAGAGATCCGCCTGCTTCTGCCTCCCGAGTGCTGGGCTTAAAGACGTGCACCACCACTGCCCGGTGGGATCTGATCTCTTACGGCCTCCACAGGCACCAAGCATGCATGTGGTGCAGACATACATGCAGTCAAAACACTCATACACATAAAATAAAAAGTGTACAGGACCAGGCCTTTAATGTCAGCACTCCAGAGGCAGGCGGATCTCTGTGAGTTTTGAGGCCAGCAGGGTCTATAGAATGAGTTCTCAGACAGCCACTGCTATGCAGAGACCTTGTCTAGAAAAACAAATAATCCCAAACTCAAAACGAAACACAGTATTGACATATCCACCTGGAATTTGCCCCTACAGGCTGCTTCTTAATCCCCAAATGTCCCTAAGTCTTGACTGAGCCTTGAAGTGTAGACTAGTGGGTGTCAGAGGGAAGGAGGCCAGGGTCAGAGGAGTGTGCTGGCTGTATCTGGGCTCAGTGAAGTTGGTTTCGCAAGTCACCTGCTTAGCTGACTGTCGAAGCCAGTCTTTGAGGCTGTCCTCCTTCAGGGAGCAGCCAATGAACACAAGGTAGCATTCTGGCTGCCCATTCTCTTGAGGTGTGCTTCTGGAATTGGGGGGTGGAGTGGGTCCTTCCAAAACCGGCATAATGCTCAGGGAGTTGGTCAAAGTGTTGTGGCAGACCTCCATGGTCTTTTCAGAATCTGCACAGAGAACACATTTGTCCCTGAGAACAAATCCCACAACAATGCTAGACTGTAACAGTGCTGGCAAGTTGACAGATTCCTAGGGACTGACGGGATCAGTAGTGGCGAGTCGGAAAGGATGAGTAGAAGTATATGGCTTGGTAGGTATGGGTGATCAGACACACACTGTTAATAGGGCAGAGGAACATAAGCGGAAGAAAATGCTTAGAGGTCAGATAAGCAGGGCCACTCACCACTGCCTCTGCAACATCTGTCATAAAAGGAGAGGCCACTGCACTGATAGTAACACCCAGGGATTCACCTCAGAGGCTGAATGCAGCGGCTGGCTGTGACGTCAAGGACTAAGTACTACCAGCAGCTCGAGGGGCAGCAACCTGAGGAAGGGGCTGGAGAACCTCCCAGTGGTAAAGAACACTAGCTGATACTCTCTAGAGGACCTGGGTTTGATTCCAGCATTCACACAGTGGCTCACTCCAACTTTAACTCCAGGGACAGGGGATCAAATGGGCACCAGACACACACGTGGTGCTCATACATGTGCTGTCAGAACATGTAATGTAAAATGTAAAAAGAACAGCTTTATAAAAGAATGGAAGAAAGCATGGACACACATTAGCTGGGCCTCAGTGGCCTTGCGCTACAGCCCAACATCTGTACAGCCCACTGGAGTTCCCAGGAGCCGAGGGCAGATCCTCCACTATGGAAAAGAGGACGGAGCCAGCAGGGCTGTGAGCTCACACCATGAGCCGTGAGTGCCAAGCTACCAAGACTCACCCCATTTACCTGAAAACTTCACTTTGCCAAGGATGTGGTAGATATTCCCAGAGAAGGGACTTGGCTTGATGGAAGACTGAATTGCTGGTGGAGGAAAAGGACAGGAATTCAGCTACCTGGACGGGGAGGCCAAGCTCAGATCAACAGAGTCAGAAGGTCAGGGCCAGGGGAAGGGCTCAAGGTTCCACTCCTCCTGCCCAGGGCCTCCACCACTATCCCTCAGAGTGAGCCAAGCGTGGCCACACATAATCGGAACCGGAGATCTGATCTCATTAATCCCCCTACCTGCTTTTGATCCTGACAGTATGGAGAAGACTTCGGAAACCCGAGGATACTGACTGGAATGGGGCCCCAGGGAAGGGACAAGTCTTCCATCGAGGGTGGAACGTGTCCCAGCCATGCTCACCTTTACACTTGGCCACAAAGCGGGTTTTCTCCAGAGGTCGGTCAAACCACACGCAGATCTGAACCATTAGCGGAAAGACGGATCCGGAATCAAATTTACCTTCATACCTTAAAATAGTTTTTAAAATGTAAGAACAAGTATTGTTCTTAAATTCTTTGACATATTCATGAACATATACAAGAAGCTGTAGTACCCTTTGCCCCCATCTCATCCATTCAGTGTTGGGGTTCAGTGTTATATATACTATCTTGGGATAAACTAGTCATCATTGTTCAATCCTCTCTCACTAATTAATACAATATTTTGTTTACAATTTATATTTCTCTTTTTTTCCTATATGAACTAGGGTCTTACCAATACCAGGTTGGCCACAAATTTGCTATGTAACCAACGATGACCTTACATTTCTGACCATCTGGGCATCCACCTTCTTAATGCAGGGATTAAAAGCATGGGGCACCCCACTGGTTTATATGGGGCTAGGGATTGAACTGGGGCTTGGTTTGTTTTTGTTCCAAGACGGGGTTTCTCTGCAGCCCTGGCTATCCTGGAACTTGTTCTGTAGACCAGGTTGGCCTTGAACTCAGAGATTCTCTTGCCTCTGCCTCCCAAGTGCTGGGATTAAAGTTCCGCACCACAATGGCTTGGCTGAAGTACTGTTTCCAGTGTGTATACCTCTGCTTCACTATGAGACTGGAAAGCAGGATGGCGCCTTGGAGCAGAACCTTCCTGAGAGTGCAGGTCTAACTTCTCTAGACTAGCACAAGTTCCCTCAAGTCCAGGGCCTGTGCATTCCCTCAGACCTCACGATACTAGGAGTCCTTCCTAACACAGCTGGGACCACCCCTACTCTACCCTGTCCCCACTTTGAACTGAAGATACACCTGCTTCAGCATTCAAAACAGCTAGGATTACTTTCAACACTCCAAGACACGCCCATCTCATGGTGGGGAACTTAAAACATCCACATTTCTCTAGAAGGAACTAAGGAGTTGTGAGGCCACTGCTGTGTAATCACACTGCTTGTCACAGAGCCATTAACATCAGGGCTAAACTCAGAGCATTAAATTAGGGTTTGGGGCTGGAGAAATGGCTCAGCAGTTAAGAGCACTGCCTGTTCTTCCAGAGGATCTGGGTTCAGTTCCTGGTACCCACATGGCAGCCTGCAATGGTCTGTAACTCCAGTTACTAGAGATTTGACACCTTTACACCAATGCACAAAAAATAAATTTTAAAAAAATAGAAAAATAAAATATACAAAAAATAAATTTAGGGTTTGGTGTGTGTGGTGTGTGTGTTCAAACTTTGAGATATCTCACTTCTGTGCTTAGGTTGGTCTTGAACTCCTAGACTCAAGTTTTATCCTCCTGCCTCAGGACCCTGAATATATGGGATTATCAGTACATGCTACTATAGCTGGATGAAATAACTTTCTTAAAGACAGGGTTTTGTGTTTCCTGAGGTTGGCCTTGAGCTTGCTGTGGATCATGCAGAATCCCTGGTCCTCCTGCTTCCTCCCAAATGCTGTCACTGTTAGTATGAGCTACCATGTCCACATTGTGAAACTTTCTAATACAGAAAATTTCTAGTTTAAACCAAAAACAAAAGTATGAGAGTATAATGAACCCTTATATCTCATTAAGCTTCCACAGTTAAGGACATTTCATTTCAACTCCTGATTTATTTCTGACTTGGAACTGCTCCAGGGGAGGACAGAACCACTGGACGGGTGTCATTCCTACCATCCTAAGAGCGGGAGCACATACTAGCCTAGCTGTGTGTGTGTGTGCACTTGCCACACTGCACACATGAAGGTCAGAGGACAGCTTGTAGGAGCTGGTTTTCTTCTTCCACTGTGAGGGACTCTGGGATTGAACTCAGGCCATGGGGGCTTGGTGGCAAGCTTCTTTAACCACTGAGCTATTTTGCTAGACCTTTAAAGAGGTTTGTCCTGGGGATTCTATGTAATCAGGCTGGTCCCCAAGAGGTTCTTCTGCCTCTGCCTCCCAGTACTGAGAACAAAAGCACTCACCACTGTGCTCAACCCCTTTTAAAGTTTTTTGAGCCAGGGCTTCCTGTATGTAGCCTGTGAGACTGAACTAGAATTTACTATGTAGCTAAGGATAATCCTGAACTCCCAATCCTGCTTCTATCCTCCCAAGTGCTGGGATAAGAATGTGAGCCACCATGCCTTACTTGCAATAGGTTTTTTCTTTCCTTTCATTGTTTTCTAAAAAAATTTATTATCATTATTCTATGTGTTTATGTATTTTGACTGAATGTGTGTATTTGTACCATGTACACTCTGAGTTTGCAGAAAGCTTTGAACTGCACCACATGGGTGCTGGTAACTGAACCCAGGTCCTCTGCAAGAGAAGAAAGTACTCTGAACCACTGAGTCATCTCTCTTGTTCTTAAACTTTTCTTTTCTTCTTTCTTTCTTTTCTTTTTTTTCCTTCCTTTTTTTTTTCTTCAAGATAGTGTTTCTCTGTGTAGCTTTGGAGCCTGTTCTGGAACTCGCTCCATAGACCAGGCTGGCCTCAAACTCATAGGAATCCGCCTGCCTCTGTCTCCCAAGTGCTGGGATGATTAAAGGTGTGAGCCACCACCACCCGACTACTAGCTGTATCTTGGACATATCATTGAACTTTTGCTGCTTCTGTCATCTATAAAATGTGAACAATAGTGGCATTTATAATGTGTTTTGTTGATATGAAATAAAAAAGCCAAGACAGGCAAAGCTCTGAAGAAGCAGCACTGCACAGCAGAGCTTCCTGGCATTGTGGGAATGCTTTGGTTCTGCAGTGCCCAGTACTGTGGCTGCCAGGCATAGGCAGCCACAATTAGCTCTAAATTTTAGTTTTATTAATTTACATCTACATTATACTCAGAAGCTCTATGGCTTGTTCTAGAGAGCTCAGGTGACAATGGTGTTAGAGTAAGATCATGGGGGACTCGGCATCTCTCCTTTGTCCTCTTTTTGGTGATGTTCTTGGGCTGGGAGCCAGCTGTAGAGAATATTCCATGGATCTCATTAGCAGAAGCCTACCTACTTTTGATGACTGATTACCTATTCTAGATGGCTGATTATTGGGAAAGGCAATTTTTTTACCTGGGGAATCTAAGTCTTGGTTCTGTACCACTCACTGTACTTGGTACCTGTAGGATGACCTCTTGAATCGCAGGGTTCAGAGGCTCAGATTGTGGAGCACTGGCCCCTTGGGAAGGCTTCCAGGCCACAGCAGGTTATCCAATTAACACAGTGACCCTTGTGAAGCATGTATGCTTCTGTCATTTCTGCTGATCCTTTGCTACAGATGTGGCTCACATTTCTTTTTAGAGCTACTATTCAGTAATGATACTTGCCAGCCAGGAAACATTAAATATCGAGAACGTAGCATCTGGGGACTTGAAAAACTGTTTTCTGAGAGAATCAGCTCAATGTCTTCATTCCTTTAAAAACACAGAGACCCAGAGAAGACCCAGGTTAATTAGGGTTGTCAATGTTAACCTCTCCACATTTGCACACATATTTCCTGACACAGAATATGAAAAGTAATTGTATGCATAACAGTCCATTTCTACTTCAATATGTGTCTTCTGGTTTTCTTTTTCTTTTCTTTTCTTTTCTTTT
>NW_004949101.1:17043205-17046007 GCF_000317375.1 Microtus ochrogaster | reverse complement strand
GGATCTCTGTGAGTTCGAGACCAGCCTGGTCTACAGAGCTAGTTCCAGGACAGGCTCCAAAGCCACAGAGAAACCCTGTCTCGAAAAACAAAACAAAACAAAACAAAAAAAAAGTGGTGTGGTGGTGGTGGTTGATATTACTCTCAGAACCTAGTAAGCAGAGGCAGGTGGGTCCCTCTGAATTCTAAGCAAGACAGGGCTGCATAGTAGGATCCTGTATCCAACAAAAACGGCATTTTACAGGGCTTGAGAGATGGATTAGCAGTTAAGAGCACTGGCTATTCTTCCAGAGGACCCTAGTTTAATTTCCAACATCCCAAATGTAAGTCACAATTATCAACAACTCCAGTTCCAGAGACTCTAAACCCTCTCTGGCCCCCATGGGCACCAGGCATGCATGTGCTGTACAGATAGATACCCACACACATGCAAAACACCTACATACATGAAGTAGAAATTTGCTATTATTTCTTCCGTGTGTGTGTGTGTGTGTGCAGCACAGTACGCATGCGGAGGTCAGAGGACACCTTGCAGTAGTCGGTTCTTTCCTTCCACCAGGTGTGTCCCTGTGGGCCAGTCTGGTGCTGTGTCTTCTGGGAAAGAAGTTGGGCACACAGAGTGGAGTCTGCACAAGTTTACCTTGTAACAATCCCATTTTCTGCAAGAATGAAGGCTGCAGTTGGATTGGCAGCCCTGATGAGGGTCTGCAGCTGAACAAGGAGAGGGTGCCTCTGCTCAGTCGTGTGACTTGTAAACACCACGTTATTCACCAAGCCTAAAGAATAGAACCAAAACATAACAACTTTCAGAATCTTGACTGGGGATGCAGGCTCACACAAATGTGGGCCTTTGCTGCTTCCACTGACCTCGCCACATTCTTTCTCCCCTTCTAGGAACTGCCACATCTTAAGAGTACATGCTTAGTTACTTCACTTCCTAATCTCATGTATTTTGTATTCTGTTTGTTTGGTTTTTGGTTTGTTTTTGAGACAGGGTTTCACATAGTAGCTTTGGCTGGACTGGAACGTACTATGTAGACCAGAATGGGCTTCAACTCGTGATCTTCCTGCCTCTGCCTCCTGAATGCTGGGATTATACACGTAAACAACATGGTTAGCTTTATGCTTTTTGAGACATGGTTTTATTAAGATGTAGCCTAAGCTTGCTGGAAATCATTATGCAGCCCAGTGTGACCATGAATTCACAACGATCCCATGTATTGGGACTATAAACTTGGCCACCAAAGCCTATCTGCCGTTCTCTTTCTCACCCTCTCAACATTTCCTATGTGCACAAGCACATGTACCATAAGAACTGGCATGAGCTGGCTTTCTCCTTCACCATGTGGGGACAGAAATTGAGTTCAGGTCACCTAGGCCTGGTGGAAGCACCTTAACCACTAAGCCACCTCATAGGCTCCCAAACCAATTTAGCTTCTCTTAATTCAATTTTCTGGTTGTTACTTGGAGTTCTTGATCAAAGAGCTTTTCAGCATTGCTTACATTCAACCTTATTAGAAATCGGTGCTGTGCTGAGCGTGCTGGTGCACACCTTTAGTCCAAATACTTGGGAGGCAGAGGCAGGAGGACCTTTGTGAATTCAAGACCAACCTGGTCTACAAGAGCTAGTTCCAGGACAGATTCCAAAGCTAGGAACCGATGCCACTGCCTTCAGCAGCTCAGGACACATTGTTTACCACCAGGTATTCACGACAGCACTAGGTGCTAACAACTATATTCTCAGAGTCTCACAACTGCAAGACCACTGTGGACACAGATTTCCATACAGTGACATGGGAAAAAGGGAAGCCCGTGGAAGGATTTGTAGACTGGATAACAATGAAACTGCTCTACAACTTGTAAAAAGGTAAGAGTCACAAAACCATGGAGAACTTAGTAATCAGCAAAGTCATTACCTATTCTAACATAATTATACTTCTTCCAAATTCATACTTATTTTCTTAGTTATAAATATATTTTATAAAGTTCTTATCAATATAGGCTATTCATGCTATAAGATTATTTGTCTTTTTGGGCATGGGGTCAGTGTCTAGCCCAGGGCATCCTAGAACTCATGATGTAACTAAGTTTTAATCTTGCTGCCTTCATTTCTTGAGGTCTGGATTCCAGGCATGCACTGGTTTATGGGATGGTAGAGATCAAACCCAGGACTTCAAGCATGGTAGGCAAGCATGCTACCATTGAAATGATATATCTAGAACCTCTTCAATAGAATATTTTGTTATTCAGTGGAATTCTTCTTCTTATTACTATTTTGGTTTTCTCGAGACAGGGTTTCTCTGTGTAGCCTTGGCTATACTGGAATGCTCTATGCAGATCAAGCCAAGCTGGCCTTAAATTTATAAGAGATATGTTTGGCTATTCAATAATTTTTATTTATATTGTATTGAGAAAATTTCAAATGGGAGGCAAAAGAGATGTCTCGGTGGCTAAAATCTCTTGTTGTTATTGTGGCTAAAATCTCTTGTTGTTATTGAACAGGACCCAGATTTGGTTCACAGTGCCCATGATGACTCACAACCATCAGCACACATGCATGTGGTACACAAACATATACACATGCAGGCAAAACACTCCTAGAATAAAATAAAATGAAAACCATTCAAATATGTACCAAACTAGAAAATAAACTCTGGTTTTAAGAGTTATCATGGGGTAGGGGCTGGAGAGATGGCTCAGAGGTTAAGAGCACTGCCTGCTGTTCCAGAGGTCCTGAGTTCAATTCCCAGCAACCACACGGCGACTCACACCATCTGTATTAAGATCTGGCACCTTCTTCTGA
>NW_004949101.1:17039837-17042953 GCF_000317375.1 Microtus ochrogaster | reverse complement strand
AAAAAAAAAAAAAAAAAAAGGTTATCAAGGGGCTGGACAGATGGCTCAGAGATTAAGAGCACTGACTGCTCTTCCAGAGGTCCTGAGTTCAAGTCCCAGCACCACATGGTGGCATCATCCATAAGGCATACATGCAGGCAGAACACTGTGTGCATAATCAATCAATCAATCTTTTTTGTTGTTGTTTGTTTTTTGAGACAGGGTTTCTCTGTAGTTTTGGAGCCTGTCCTGGAACTTGCTCTGTAGACTAGGCTGGCCTCAAACTCACAGAGATCCGCCTGCCTCTGTCCTCTGAGTGCTGGGATTAAAGGTATGCACCACCACCAGCCATGAAATTAATTTAAAACAAAAGAATTATCAATACAGCCGGGCGGTGGTGGCACACACTTTTAATCCCAGCACTTGGGAGGCAGAAACAGACGGATCTCTGTGAGTTCAAGGCCAGCCTGGTCTATAAGAGCTAGTTCCAGAACAAGCACCAAAGCTACAGAGAAACCCTGTCTCAAAAAAAAAAAAACCCAAAATAAAAGAAAAAAAAGAATTATCAGTACTAGCAATACTAGCTGGGCAATGGTGGCTCAGGCCTTTAACCACAGCACTTGGGAGGCAGAAGCAGGTGGATCTCTGTGAGTTTGAGGCCAGCCTGATCTACAAAAGCTAGTTCGAGAATAGGCTCCAAAGCTACAGAGAAACCTTGCTTTGAAAAACAAAATTAGACAAAAAGGATAGACTTCCCTCTGCCATTGCCAGGGAGCCCTCTCCTCTGAATGAGGGGGCGCTGGAGGTACCTATATGTTGACAATACATTGGGAAGGTCACTTTGGAGGTTGCAGAGAAACATCAAGGGCTGGCCTAGAAAGGCTGAAGCCAGATCCCCACACTTTGGTGCAACCACAGGAAGCCACTGGAGTCTTTGGAAACAGAGTAGGTTGAAGTTATAAGGCCATGCCCAAAATGTGGCACCACAGGCAAATAGATGGAATCCCTGAAGTCTCAGGACATTCTAGGATTGGCAGACAAGGAGTCAGACCCTGCAAGGTGAGTGAGAGGTTACCATGGGTAGAAGAAGAGAACAATATGGTGGGCCTTGTAGTGAGGAGTCAGGAAAGCTAGTAGAAATCTACAGACCTAGAGACTATGACATTTCCTTAGTTAAAAGGGGGCGAGTCAAATTAGGACACACCTGCCCTTCTCAGCAGTGAGCCAGGGTCCCAGACAAAGTCCTGGCCTGTCCCTTTCCTTGTCCAGGCTGTGGGCGTCTGTTAGATGAACCCCGTCTATGTTCTGCCTGCTATACAAGTACTGTATGGACTAATTTTGTAGCGGGTAGGATTCTAGGTCAGGAACTGGGTACAGAAAAAGGGCTTTACTCCACAGCAAAAGAGCAAAAGGATTATCTCCAGCATTCCTTAGTCCAGCTATGTAAACCACCACCTGCCAAGAGGAAATGCCATCCGTGAGGCAAGTGGAGCTTGTCTGGCACACAGGCCAAACAAGCCACAGGGAGAAGTTGCGCTTTATTGGGGTCAGGAGTTTCTTTTTGCTCTTATCTAAGTGAACACCAGGACTAACCGAGGTTACAAGCTGAGCTATAGGCAGGTACTTTAGCCGGGCCTGTTCCCAGGAATAGAGAAACATCACTGTCTGGCTACTCCAGACTGGGCTAAAGGCTTTCAGAAGCCCAGGAAAAGACGAAACCACCTTCTTTTCTCTATATACACTTCTAAAAACAGGCAGTTAGAACACCTTCACTTTAAGTCAGCATTATAATGAGCCTTGCTAAGCATAACGTAAGCCTCTGCTATCACGAAATACTGCAGAAATACTGTAAAATGGCCACAGTGAGTGGGATGGGGGAGAGCCAGGAAGTCTGAGTCATGAACAGGAGCAAAGAGGCAATAAGCTCCTTCAGGACGTCAAGAACTTGTCTCCTAGTGGCAGATTCCACTTCCAGAACAGTCATTGAACCTCTAATGAGAAGGGGGACATTTTTTTCTAAATCTCCTTCTCATCCAAGGCGAACCAAGTCAGCCAGTTCAGAGTGCTGAAAGCCCAGATACAACTAGAAGATAATCTACTAAGGCACTACAACTCCTGAGTTCCTTGACACTCAGTGGGACAGAACTTGGGTAGTGTGGCACTGCACATCTTTAATCCAGTACTAGGGAGGCAGAGGCAGGTGGATCTTTGTGAGGTAAACCCAGTCAACATACTAAGTTCCAGGGAACCCTAGAACCCAGGGATACACAGACAGACCCTTTCTTCAAATAAAAAAATAAAATAAAAAAGAAACAACTTATGGCCCCATAATCACCTGCCCACATGTTAGCAAGTACAAACTTTAGACAAATTGCCTTTGAACAATGCATTGGAAGGGATCATTATGAAACATACTACCAAGTGCCCAAGGAAGGACGATACTAAAAGAGGTTTTTTGGTTGAGACACCGGCCCAGGCTGCTTCAGATCCAAAGATGATGAAGACAGATCATTTCCTCAAGACTCTCGGAAGCTGGGTGGTGGTGGCACATGCCAATCGGGAGGCAGAGACAAATAGATTTCTGTGAGTCTGAGACGAGCCTGGTCTACAGAATGAGTTCCAGGACAGCCACCAAAGCTACAGAAAAACCCTGAATCGCAAAACCAAAACCCAAACCCAAACCAACCAACCAACCAACCAACCACCCAACCAATCAACCACCCACCCACCACAACAAAAGGGGCTGGAGAGATGGCTCAGAGGTTAAGGGCACTGACTGCTCTTCCTGAGGACCTGAGTTCAATTCCCAGCACCCATATGGTAATTAACAACTCCAACTCCAAAATCTGACACCCTCACACAGACATACATGCAGGCAAAATACCAATGCATATAAAATAAAAATAAATAAATTAGTTTTTTTAAAAAAAAGACTCTGCAGGGGAACCTAACCATCTATGCTTATGCTTCACGAAGGAAAGTGGGAAGATACTGAGGGATAAAGTGTCAAGAAGGTGGCTCCAACACTGATGAGAAGAAGGAAGGGTCAAGGAAGGTCAACAGGGTTTTTTTTTTTTTTTTTTTTTTTTGGGACAGGGTTTCTCTGTGGCTTTGGAGCCTGTCCTGGCACTAGCTCT